>NW_021319264.1:138429-253782 GCF_001605985.2 Dendrobium catenatum | reverse complement strand
TGCGCTTGAATGAGTTATCTTCTTTATTCAGTTTATTAAAGTATCCAATATTCATAACTGTCTTTACTGTCAGATTGTCGGTGAAAGTATAAAGATATACATAGCAATTAATATCTGTATCCTTAATTTGGTTGACAAGGTAAATCGTGGTATCTTTTGACTTATGCTTCTTTTAAGGGAGCAAAAATGTATTTAAACTGTGTTCCTTTCTAGTTCTTTGATATGCAGCAGCGTGATGCCATTAGAGCACTTGAAATTTACCGAAGAGTTGGGCCACAGGCATGACCTAACATTTTGCTATTATTAGAGCTCATCTGATCTGTTATTGCCTTTGTTTTGGGTTCTATAGAAATTTTGTTTTGTTTAATACTTCAAAATTTCAATCCAATTATAGGCTAAGAGTCTGTTGAAGTTTTATGATTTCTGTAGAAGGTCTGATTTTGGGCGTGGCCAAAAATTTGTTAAAATCGAGCAGGTTCGGTTATTTGAATTGTTGTGTTAAGCTAATTTCGTTGAAAGTTTGTGAGATGATACTTTAGCCGTCTGTTTTGCTCATCCTTATGCAGCCTCCTGCTTCATTTGTTGTAGCAATGGAGGAGTATGTGAAGGCTCCCTCACCACAGTTATTGGGTTACAAAAATGTGGTAAGACTGTTAATTCCGTGATTTGGAATATTGATTTTTTTTTTCACGTTTTTTTTCAGTTTTTTTTTTTAATCTTTTTGCCCAACTTTCAGGTCCACGTAAAAAATGTTGTGGTTAGGACTATATTTTATGGGTATGATTGTGATAGGAAGTACTTGAGTTCGCAAGTAACACCAAGGGTAATACTTGAGTTTGCAAGCAAACCTAGCAAGATTGGGTGGAAAATAGTGAAGAAAACTGCTGTTTACAGCAGTCAAACAGCAAATAACAGCAGATTTTCTTAGGAAAACATGGAAAACTTAGAGAAACAATGAGGAAATCCACTGATAGATGAAAGAAAACAACAAATGATACAAGTTTCTTCAATTCGAGAGGAAGAAACAGCTCTCCAAATATCTAGCCAAGTCTAGAGCCCAAGAACACAAACCCTAGATCTCATATTGCTTTTCAAATTCAAGATGACTCTCATCCTAACCAAAAGGAGCATACTTAAAGCACAATACAAATATTTAATGTTGAATCTCTAAACAGCCCTCCACAATTGAATCCCCACCCCTGCCCCACCCCACCAAACCCAAGCTCCCATCAATGCATGCATTAATGCTTGGGCCCCACCCATGTGCTGCCCTCCCTTCCCATTTCAGCCCGCCTCCTATAGCAAACTGGTTGGACCGGTTCGGGTTGGGCCGTAACAGATTGTTAGGCTAATAAAGAAGTTACTAGTAGTTAAGTCAAGTATGTTGTAAATGAGAAGGTGTAGATGCATGCGTCAAAACTAAAAAATATGGATGAAGAAATGATTATATTAGAGAGGCCTGAGAGTTCCACATATTGAAGATAGTAGTAGAAGGTAGAGTATTTTAAACATATATTGATTACAAGAGGAACCAATAAGATGGGTAGATAAATAAAATTAATGCGTAAAGATTATAGTGTTTAAGGATAAAAGATAAACAACATGGATTGAATTTATCTAAAGAAATGTATACAAAATAGATTTAAAACCTCCAGGATCACTTACCAAAAATAGATAGAGAGTGGGGATTCATAATGCTGCCCCAAATAGTAAATATTACGATAATAATGATGATCCTATGAAAGCACTATATGATTACGAATTGATGTGTCACTCTTGAATTTACGTAATATTAAAAATTATTTCGGGAAGGCAAGCCTGAAGGTACGGTTACCACCATTGTAATCAGGAGGCTAATTTGAATAATGGAAATAGTCTCTCTACAATTTAGGGGTTGCGTAAATCATTACTTACCTAGACCCGCATTAGCAGGAGCCTCATGCATTAAGTGTACCCTATGAATACCATTTTATCAACATCAAGGAAGCAAGCAACTGATTACAAAGAACTCTTCATATGAACCTGGGAGGAAGTGCTGGCAAGACAATTCAAAGATGGAAATGGAAATGTAGTTACTGTAGTGCCTTGGCCGTAATATGAGAACGGAAGTTCAAATATATTTATTATAACTTAGACTATTTTGCCCCAACCTGATCGTATCAAGTATGACTCGAATAAAAGTATAAATTAATTAAATTAAATGAATTAAATCATGTACTTTATATATATATATATATGAGTGGAATATGTTTCATTGGGAGAATAAAGCTTTCCGTTTTCTATCATCTATTCTTCACCATTAATATCAGAAAAAGGAAGAAATCAATTATTTCAAAACTAATTTGGAGGACTCAATGTCATCGCCTTTTTCTACCTTTACCTTTGGTTACTTTATAACTACACAAATCAACCATCAGCATACTTTTCAGTGTCTATCATCCAAACGGATTCTTAGTATAAGTTTTAAATATATATTTGGTTGACTTGCATGTAATTTCCATAATGCAGTATATATTTTTCTAGATCACTGAATTTTTGTGCTTCACTACATGAGTCATAACCATTTTCTTTCTGTTAGGTTGACAAAAGTTGGTCATGGAACATAAGAAAGTAGACTTTCATGACAAAAATCCACGATAGCCTACAACACAACCAATTAAGCTAACTCACGTGGTACCGATCTACTTGTAGTTGAATTTTCCCAGTCTCCTATTCTAATACCAAATTCAATTAATGATCTCTTGGTATGATCATTCTATCAAAATATATGAAAACCCCTCATAAATTATATCTAAACTTTAAAATGAGACGCCTTAGGGTGTAATGGTCCTCTTGTTGGGACAAAATACTATATTATCAACTTGGTGAATAATTTTGAGCTATGCATAAAAATATTGATAAGAGTATCAATTACTTAAGTGAGGGAGATTATGAATCCTCTTGAAGTTAAATAAAATTGAACTGTTAAACATTAAGGCATCTTTGATATAAAGTTTGAAATCTCATTAGAAACTATGAATTTAATTGTATTCGTATGGGAGCAGTAGTATAACAATATTCGGAAAACTTTAGGATAAATTAATTAAAGTAATCATTTACTTTATAGATAGTAATATAATTATCTATTTATATTTCAAAATGGTTCCAATAAAATAAGAAATCTTGTAAAAAATATTATTTTTATAGAACAAGAAGTCTTTATCCCACTATGTACAAAAAAAGTCATTTCCATGATGTAAAAAAATTGGGGAAGAAAAGTTTAATTTTTTTCTCCCACATTTTTATATTTTTTGGATATTACTCTCTCTCTCTCTCTCTTACTCTGTCAATATATTGATATTCAAGAATAAAAATATAAGTAGCATATGTTTCATTTGGCAAATAAAGCTTTCCATTTTCTATCATCTATTCTTCTCCATTTATATTATTAAAAGAGGAAACCAACTGTTTCAAACTTAATTTGGATGGATCAATGTCATTGTTTTTTTCTGCTATTTACCTTTGATTACTTTATAACTACACTAATCAACCAGCAACATGCTTTCAGTGTTTATCATCCAAGTAGATTCTTAGTACAAGTTTCAAAAATATTTGGTTTACTCGCATATAATTTCCATAATGCAGGATACTTTTTTCTATATTACTGAATTTTTGTTCTTCACTGTATGAGTTATAATTGTTTGCTTTCCTTCAGTTTGAACCTAACAAAAGAATAGCTGGCCCTATGCCAAAGTTGGCCTGTGAACATAAGAAAGTAGACCTTCATGACAAAATTCAACGACAGCCTACAACAGCACCAATCCAGCTAACTCACTTGGTACCTAATCTACTTGTAGCTGAATATGCCCAATCTCTTGTTCCAATTCCAGATCCAGTTAATGATCTCCTGGTATGATCATTCTATCAAAATTTGTGAAAACCCTTCATAAGTTATATCTGAACCTTAAAATTTTAGGACTCCTTTGGGTGTAACGGTTCTCTTGTTGGGAAAAAGTATTGTATTATCTACTTGGTGAATAATTTTGGGCTATATATAAGGATATTGATAAGAGCATCAATTACTCAAGGGAGATTGTCAAACATCTTAACGTTGAATAAAGTTGAACTGTTAAACATAAATGTATCTTTTGATATAAAACTTGAAATTTCATTCATGAATTTAATTATCTTAGGATGAGTGACAACCTGATAAATTACTACACCAATAAAACAAAACTGTCAGGCCATTAGGCTAAAGAAGATAATATCTCGATGGTTGAGAGTTTGAACGAACTGTTAGATAAGCTCTAATGTTGAAGTTATGTGTGTAGCTTTATTTTTGTTTATTTTTTCGTTATAGTATTGTTTACAGCACTTGGACGATTTTCACGACGGCACAGCTAATTTGGAAGAGAGAAATTCTTCAATCTTCGCTATAGTTTCCGACGGTAATTTCATCTATTATTGTCAACTTTTCCATCGCATGGATCTAAACAAGTTGTACCTTTTATACTCTCAATTTCTCATCAACAGATAATCGGATGAATAGTGTAAATTCTTCTGATCGTTCTGGTGGATCAACAGAATGGGAACTTGCTCTAATGACAGCTTCCAGTTCAAATACTGCATTGGTTACTTGCCTCTAACTGAATCATGTTTCTCTTCTCATGTCGAATTAGTTTAGACTTAATCTAATCTTCTTTGCTATTATTTAGGTGGCTCCCTTCAACAAACTAAAGCTTGAAAGCCTGTATGCCGATCAAATTTCAAGAACAACAAACCAAAATTCAAGTTATCCAAATCCGTTCGAGTCAGATCAGTACACCCATGACCCATTTTATGCTTCAGGTGGCATCGATCTGCCGGCCAATTTGCAGAACCAAGCAATGGGGCTTGAAAACAATCCATTTGGACCAACTGGTGTTTCATCTTTTCCTGCCCAAGATCCATATACAGGTTTGATGTAATTTTTTTTTCCAATTTTTGTTCAAATTCAAAGATGTACATAACTAGACAGAAAGTTATTGAGATTTCATTCAGTTCTCTCCAAATTTAATTGAATATTTGCCATAGTCAGATGGCTCATTGAGTGTAGGTGAAATACATGTGGTGTTTTGCTTTATTTGGGATAGGTTTGCTTTTCATACTAAGCCATAAGTTTATGTGATCATTATTTTTTTATTGCTTTCAATAAATTTTTATATTATGAAGCTTTTTTTACCACAACTTGTTAAAAAAATGATTTTGTTCACAATGATTTTACAATCAACTTTATAAAAAGTTGTAGTTGTCCCAAACATATTCTTACGGTTCGTTTGCAATAACTTTCTTACTGCTTTTAAAATCAACTTTTTAGTATAAAAATTTTAATTTATGTACAAACAATGATAGATGAAGGTAGACTCACAAGGATAACTCTTATTAGGATTTTATATATGTTGTCATCTAAAAGTACACAATCATCATCTTGATTCTCTTTTATCACAAAAAAAAAAATATTGAGATATTATACTATAATTAGTGACTAAAATTAATATATTACGAAAAAATATAATAATCTTAACTTTATATACAAATTAAATGGTATATTAATCGTATTAAAGCAAATTCTAATAAGACTAGAGTGATAGCATTAGGCAATGGTAAGTTTTAGGGGAAGAGAGTTGGAGAAGATATAATATGAAAAAATATATTTATAAATTAAATCTTATGCATGGCAAATCCATCAAAGTCTATAAATTTATTTGACAAAGGCGCTATTAAAATTAATAAAATTTTAATTTTTGATAAAAGAAGAAAAAATACATCTTATTTTAGTTGTGGTGACACTCATGCATTACAAACTACTTTTGGAACTCCTCTCTCTCTCTCTCTCTCTCTCATTTGAGAAAATATATATAATTTGAGAAAATATATTAAAAAGTTTTTAAAAGATATTTTATAATTTTCTTCTTTATTTTTAAAAAAATCAACAATAAAATAAAAAAGAAAAGAAAAACCTACTCATCTTAATTTGTTAGTTGAAGCAAATGTTAGATTTGAAACTTGCGTAAGTGATGTGTGTGTGAATAAAATTGGATATAAAAAATAGCTCACTAATGTTTGTAGCATATGTTACAAAATAAGCATCCCTTAATTCAAATAGTCAAATCATAACATTTTGTCTCGAAGTAAGTGAGCATTGGTAGTGCTCATAAGCTTGGGTTGAATCCCTCCTTCCACTCTTTGGGAGTTGCAAAAATTAAATGTTAAATAGCATGGAATTTCAAAGATGGAGTTTTGAAGATAATTAGGGTTGAATAATGCAAGGTTGTTTATTAGCAGAATAAGCCCATATTTGCCTATTACTTACTGCTATACCCATATTTGCCTATTTAATGTTCCCTGTACACTTCTTCATTAATATAGAATTACATTTTCTTTCTCTCGGCTATCTTCCTCTCCGTCTCTGCTCGCTCTTCTTCCAGCCTCTCTTGGCTGCTCTTTCATGGTATCAAGAGCCTCCAATGGTGGATCAAGAATCTGCTACCTCCCTCCCTCCCTCATATTCTATTCTCGCCGGAGCCACCAGCTCTGAGGTCATCATTTCGGCACCTCTAAAATTACTCATCTCCAACATCAAGAATCTCATACCTCGCCTCTCACCACCAAAAATTATGCAATCTAGAGAATTCAAATTCTCCAACAGTTTTCCGCAAACGACTATGCATGACATCTCTCGGGCACCACTCCTCCGCCATCCGATGATAAATCACCAGCTCACGCCGGCTGGATGCTCGTCGACAACAACTTGATTTCAGCACTCTTTTCCACGATCTCGCATTATATACTTCCTTACGTAATCACCAACACCACCGCCCAAGAAGTGTGGACGACTCTTGAACGCCGCTTGTAGCCATCAAGTCGTTCTCGAGTTATCCAACTCAAGAATGAAGTACATCATATACAAATGAAGAACCTATCTATGCAGCAATATCTATCGCAAATAAAGAACTTCGTGGACAACATTGCAGCATCCGGTTCCAAAATCGATCCTGAGGATATAGTTCTTTACATCCTCAACGGTCTCCCATCCACCTACAATTCCTTCAAGACCTCGTTTTGGACATCCCCTCTTCCCACAGATTTGGACACACTGTACTCGCTCCTCTGCAACGAAGAAATTCATGTAAATCAAGAAACTCTTAAAGATCAGTTTATCGATCTGTCCGCCTCTGCCCTCTATGCCACGTCGTACAATCAACTATGTGGCCGAACTCAAAAACGTCCTCCTAAGAACAAGAACAATCCCTCAATCCATCCTTCTCCGAGTCATCCACCTCTGAATTCCTCCAACTCCGGTAATAAGCGGCCGACTTGCCAAATCTATGGTAAAATCGGTCACATAGCTATCAACTATTGGCATCGTTGCAATTTCAAGTACACGCCAACCACTAACTATGGACCATGGGCAATGCTAGCGCAACCGACAACCTTCCCAACCCAAGATTGGATACTCAACACTGGTGCCTCCACCCATCTCACACCGGATAGCACAAACATTCAACACTCATCTGCCTACCAAGGTCAAGACTCTGTCTCTGTCGCCAACGACTCCTCCTTACCCATTCAGAACTCTGTGCATGGTTTTCTTCCGCTACCGGACACCCCTTGTAAGCTTCGTCTATGCAATCTTTTACACGTCCCTTCACTCACACACAATTTGCTCTTTGTATTGAAATTTATGTCCGACAATTCTATTTCTATTACGTTTGATGCTAATGATTTTGAAATGAAGGATTCTCAGGATCATCGTCCGCTTCTACGTGGCTGTCTTAGTAACGGATTGTACCATATAAGTACGACACCAGATGTCCAACCCACAGCTCTACACGCAAGCACGAACTCATCTCAACTTTGGCACGCTCGCCTCAGACATCCGAACAACCGGCTCCTTGCCACTCTTGCAAATAACATTACTGCTTTTACAAATTCATCTTTATCATTATTGTGAAAATCTTGTAATGTGCCCAAGAGTCACAAGCTCTCCTTTAATAAAAGAAGCTTGATCACTTCCTCACCATTCAAACTCATACACTCGGACGTCTAGGGACCGGCACCGAACCAATCTTGTAATGTGGCCAAGCAGTAATAGCTTGGAGGCTTTAGGGGCTGTTTGGTATCGAATTTATTCCCGGATTTAATTCGGATTTATGCTAAATCCAGCCAAATGGTTTTTGTGTGCTCGTTAAATCCCGGGATTCCGTAAATCCCGGATTTAGGGATTTACGGCTTAAATCCCGGATTTACAAAATCCCTTTGTTCGGCGGATTTAACGGGATTTAGCAGAAGAAGCGCGCGAAAGGGAGAAAGTTACCTTCACAGCTAGCGAGGTCCTGTTCTTGCTTCCGATCAAAATGTCAAAATTTTCGATCCGACAGGAAGGGAAAGACGTCAAAGGAGCGAAGTTGAACAGTCACGAAGGAAATGAAGAAGCGATGCATGCAATCTCTACACCTCCTACGAAGCAATGAAGCCTAACATCAACGACTAAGGGTGCATTTGGGACGGATTTTTCCCTACTGTGCGGCACGAAATGTAACCCAGAGGTGGTTTGGTGTTACGCGGTCATGCTCTGGTCTGAAAATTTCTGCCTCCCGCGGTTGCTTTCTACGTCCGGAGGAAGCCTCCTGCGTTTGGGAAAATTATTGGGTCAGGTGATCGAACGCAGAGATGGGTCCGGATATTAATAAAATATTATTTTAAAATTAGAGCAACTAAAGCGCAACCAAAGCGCAACCAAAGCGCAACTAAAGCGCAAGTCAAAAAGCGCAACCAAAGCGCAACTAAAGCGCAACCAAAGCGCAAGTCAAAAAGCTCAACTAAAGCGCAAGCTGACGCGGCAAATTTTTATTGGATGTCCGAACTTATTTTTCGCCTCTGATCACCTGACCCAATAATTTGCCCCTGCGTTTGGATGCTTCCCGCTGTTCGTAGGTATGAGAAATACATGAATGCCTTTACATTTATCAGCGAAATATCCGTTGTCTTCTTTGCAAAGTTCCGCTATATCAGATCACTTCATACATTTCTTCGCTCGTTCCGCCTCATCTTACCACGCTCGGGAACTCAGTTGTCAGCTACATCGGACTCGCTCACCATTTCAGTTTAGGTATTTCCCCAAATTCGCAGCTGCAACAACTCCGGCTCAGCATTTCAGAATCTCGCTACTTCGCTAGTAATCTCGCTACAGCAAATCAACAAGCTTGCAGTAATCAAATCAACAAGCTTGCAGTAATCTTCAGAGGTAAAACTCTCTCCCCTTGGCTGTGTTTCTCAAAAAAAAATTAGGTTTTCGTTTCATTTACACAATCGAGCATCGGCTTTCGTTTATTGTGCTTTCGTTGTGATGTAATAGCAGTTTGCAGGATATATTGAGATTACTTTTCCAATTTGTTATTGCTTAGCGTCAGATACCTTTTCTTCTTTTATCTAGCAATTTGTGTTGTTTGGCAGGTAAGTGTATTTATTTTCTAATTATTTCTTTGAAAAAAAAAGCACTGGATCAGACGCATCAGATTTGTATGTATTGATCTACAACTGTGAAGCTTTTATGTGAGAAACCCAAACTTTAATGTCATACCATGCTCAGGCACATGTTAATTAATGAATAATTTGTACTTAATATGTTATTAAATTTATAACATATTAATTTTTATTTTTAATTATAAATTTATTTTTTAATTTATAATTATATTCTTCACATTTAAATCCCTAAATGTCATAAATCCTGAAATATGTTACCAAACAGTTTCTAAGGATTTAACAATATTTAACATTTGACATACCAAACAATTTTTATGATTTAATACATTTCGAATTTATTAAATCCGAATTTACAGGATTTATTAAATCCAACTAAAGTTAAATCCCACTTTTGCCAAACAACCCCTTAGGGTTATTTTTTTGGGATTTTTACATACATACAACTTTATTTGTTTCATATTATATATTTAACACATAATTCTTAAGTATTACATTAATACCACCTAAATACTATTCTCATAACAAAAGTACCACTCCGTGAAATGCTTCCTCACTCCGTCCGAATTCGTTAGGAATGCCCTAGCCAGCGAACCCTTTCATCCTCCTCCCCGCGAGCTGTCGCCAGGTGTTTTCTTTCGCGTTGATCTTCCCTCCGGTCATCTTCCTCGCAGATCTTCCCTCCGGGCATCTTCCTCACAGATCTTCCCTCCGAGCAACTTCCTCGCCGATCTTCCTCCGGGCATCTTCCTTATCGATCTTCCTCCGGGCATCTTCCTTATCGATCTTCCTCCGGGCATCTTCCTCACAGGTCCAAAACGTCCAGATTTTAAATATCTCAAAATTACATCTCACAGGAAAAGGGATCTCCAGTTAGCACAAATAGTTGAAATGTTGGAGCTTTCGGTGTGCAGTGTTGCTGTGCATTTTCCAATTTGGTCTGTCCAATTTTTTGCTGCATAACTAAGACACTTTTCCCTCCACTCTGGTATTTTTAAATCTCAAACCACCATCGTTCTAAGAAATGGACCCATCTATTATTTGCTCAAAATTCTCATTCCCCATAATATGTGAGTTTGAATGATCTTCATCAACTTCGTACAATGAGATAACTATTTTGGCACGTGAATTTTCATTCATTTGGTTTACCAACAGGCTCACGTCATCACATAATTAATTACTTTGTACTCCTTGGGTGATGTTCCATTAATGTGATAATGCATGTTGTATTGATGTCCATTCAACCAAGGACATATTCTAACAATCTCTGTTCTAATCTTAAAAATATTTATATGTCCTATCTCAAGTTTCACAATCCTTTGTTTGCCGCCAATATATCTCTTTCTAGATTGGTCCTTCGTGTCAACCCAAATTCCTCCAAATTTAAATGCAATAAACAAATGCTCTTCTTTATCTCCACATATCTATTACTTCGTCACAACATTCATGCATTGTCGAATTGTGCCACGAGGTTGTCATTTTTTATTAACTTCAAGCTGAAATAAGATGACAAAAAAATTAATCCATTAAACCATAAATATGGTAAGGAGAACATAAAATGTTTAAGGTTAAACTCATTACTTCTCTGGTTATCCGTGAAGTGATGACAAAAAAATTAATCCCATAAAAAAAACATTAAATCTCACCGGTTACCCGTGAAGAGCAGAGGCGTGAAGCACTGGTAATCCGTGAAGAGCAGAGGCGTGAAGAGCAGAGACGGGAAGAGCAGAGCTGAAGCCGGGATACATAAGGTTTCGCTGAAACATCTTGTTCTCCCGCGAAAATCACAGGCGGGAAAGAAAACGGAGTGAGGGAAGCATTTCACGGAGTGGTACTTTTGTTATGAAAATAATATGTAGGTGATATTAATGTAATATTTAAAAATTAAATATTAAATATGTAATATGAAACAAATAAAGTGGTATGCATGTAAAAATCCCTATATTTTTATCCTCCTTTTCGTCGAGCACCCGTCGCTTCTTCGGCTCCTTAGCTTTGCTGTTGGACTTCGCTCCTTGGACGACGTTCCCTTCCTGTTGGATCGGAAGCAGCGACGGGAGCTCGCTCGCCGCGCGCTTCTTCGGCCAAATCCCGTAAACCGACGAACTACAGGATTTAGTAAATCCGGGATTTATAGCAAAAAGAGGGAACGGAGGATTTATTCCGCCGTGAGATTTACGGGGCGCACAAATCCTGCATAAATCCTGTTGTCGAACAGCCCCTTCTTCTTCTCGCGCAGGGAGAAACGTCCAAAAGAACATGGAAAACGCAGGGAATGGTAATGATCCTTAGTTATCCAATCTCTTTTCCTGATATCTCCGTCCCATCCCTATTTCTGCATTAGAGTGAACCCTAATATTTTCTTACATCAGGAACACAATCGCCGGAAACCAACTTCTTATCCGACAAGTCGGCGAAGGTCTTCGTCGCTGGACACCGCGGTCTTGTCGGATCCGCCGTACTCCGCCGTCTCGTTTCCCTAGGTTTCACAAACCTCCTCGTCCGCTCGCGTAGTGAGCTTGATCTTACCCGTCAGTCTAAAGTCGAGTCCTTTTTCGCCGCCGAGGGCCCGCGCTACGTTGTCCTCTGCGCCGCCAAGGTCGGAGGCATCCACGCCAACTCCACTTTCCCCGCCGACTTCATCACCGTTAATCTCCAGATTCAGACAAACGTCATTGAAGCTGCCTATCGCTGCGGATCTGTCCGCAAGCTCCTTTTCCTCGGCTCATCCTGCATATACCCAAAGTTGGCTCCGCAGCCTATACCAGAGTCAGCGCTTCTCTCCGGTCCTCTTGAACCTACCAATGAGTGGTATGCCATCGCCAAGATCGCCGGCATTAAGATGTGTCAGGCCTACCGAATCCAATACTCCTGGGACGCCATCTCTGCAATGCCCACTAATCTATATGGACCTTATGATAACTTTCATCCCGAGAACTCTCATGTTTTGCCAGCCTTAATCCGTCGATTCCACGAGGCTAAGACCAACGGAGCGAAAGAAGTGGTGGTCTGGGGCACTGGTTCGCCACTAAGGGAATTTCTGCATGTAGATGATCTTGCCGATGCTGTGCTTTTCTTGATGGACCAGTATTCCGGACTGGATCATGTGAATGTGGGGAGTGGGAGAGAGGTGAGCATAAAAGAGCTGGCTGAGCTGGTGAAAGAGGTGGTTGGTTTCAATGGAGCTTTAGTGTGGGACACCACAAAGCCTGATGGAACACCGAGGAAGTTGATGGATAATTCTGTGCTGGCAGGGATGGGATGGAAGCCGAGGATCCCGTTGAAGGAGGGGCTTGTGGAAACTTACAGGTGGTACTCGGAGAACGTTCTGAAGCAGCAATGATGCAGTGAGATGTTAAGCTTCATCTTCATCTTTTCATTATTATCAAATTGTTATTTTTATCTGCAATTTCTTCTGTACTTTAATTGTATTGGTTGTGTTATTCATTGAGCTTCTTATGTCCAGTAGCTATCTTGCTTTTGTTCATTTTGAAGGAACTAAGAGTTATACAAGAGATTGAATAATCTATTGACAGGCAGAAGCTTCTTAATTTTCTTATTAAAGAAACTTTTCAGTTAGATGATCTTGATTATTCTTCTGTTTTAATTTGCATGTGAGAATATTTACTCAATGGTAATTAGATTTTTTAGTTTTGTTGCATAATGCCATTATTTTTTTCAGAATTTTCTTCGATGATGGTGCTGATTTTGTTAGTTTGATTTGCCCACATTAAGATAGATGGATCTGTTAACATTGAGATGACATTACGTTCTTATATTGAACTCTTGAACTCATTAAGGTTTTGTTTGGGGCGGCTTTCTTATCCGTTTCTTAAAGCAGCTTTTGAGTACAAAAAATAAATTTTTTATACTAAAAAACATCTTTAAGAAGCGGTAAAAAAGCCGCCCCCAAAACCTAAATTTGATTCAGCCTGTTGTTCATCTCCTTTGCAAGCTCTAGTTTTGATTTTGCTTGTTGCTGTCATACTATCTAAGGTGTCTTTTATCAGGATGTGTTTACTTTAACTCTGATTTGGTGGTATTTAGGTGGGCGGCTTTCTTAGCCATCCCAAACGAAGCCTTAGAGTGTTTCAAATCAAATCTCTCCTGCAGCTCATTTGAAATCTTCGGCTTCTATGGTATGAAGTCTTAAGCTTATCGATTAAGGCGCTTTCTTCACAGTTTTTTAATATAGTCCAGGAGCCGTTCACAGCTATTTAACTACTACGCTTCAATCTTACGAGAATTGTTTGTTAGCTCTGAGGATTCTAAGTTATGATGGTGGGGAGCAATTATATCCGTTATTTTTACTTATTTTTTGGCTATTTTCTATGCAAGGATGCTTCACTTTTCTATTTTGATCATATCATGCATGATATTTTTCTATAGCTGTTCTTAATTTTTTATTTTTCTATTTTGATCATTTCATGCAAGATATTTTTCTGTAGTTGATTCTTTTTTTTCCCCTTAAACTATGTATGAATATAGCCTATAGCCATCTGGAAGTAGTCTTTGAACTATGAAAAGTTCAACCATTGTTTTTTTTTTCCTTATGAAAGTTAGTCAGAGAAAAAAAAATCCATCACAAGTTCTATTGTTGTTCTATAAGTTTTTTTTTTTAAATTATTTATGTTTGATTTGTTCTTTCTGGCTGCAGTATATTGACAGATGGAAATAGTATTTGAACTATGAAAAGTTCATCCATATTTATAATTTTTTTTTTTTTGGGAATGAAAGCTACTTTGAGAAAGAATCTACCTTAATTGTCAAACCCTATTCATATAGATGTTATAAGCTTCTGTTTGAAAAATTGACACCTAATGTTACCATTACAACCAAACTACTTATCTCAGAACTTTAGTTTTATTAATTTTTGTAATGATTTTGGTGTAAAACATAAATGATTAGTGTTCAGTTCATGTTATAGATTTGGTTGTTAATGTTGTAAATTAGAAGATTTGTCTGTTAAATAAACTTTGCTAAATGTGAATTTCTGTTCTTCACTGCATCATAATGGAAGTGTTGCCCAAGGAATATCAAAGCTTATTTGTTTCAATAGAAGTAGCAGTGTTGTGTTATGTATGGAAGGAATATTGGTGCTTTTCAGATTTAACTTGCTTTGTGTTTTTGCAAGAGGATGTTCTTTGGATCAGCTTTTACTTATATTCAAACACAAGGTGATTTGACTAAGACTTTGGCTTCGTGTGGGACGGCTACAGCTTTCTAGTACAAAAAAATTAATTTTTATACTAAAAAGCTACTTCAAAAAGCAAGAAAAAAGCTGTCTCAAATGAAGCCTTTGTTTGGGATGACTTTCTTACTGCTTTGTAAAGTTATTTTTTAGTACAATTTTTTTTTAAGCAGGGAAAAAATAGTTCTCTAAAGTTGTCCCAAATGAAGCTTAAGTATTTTTCTATTTCATTTTGATTGTATCAAGGATCATCTTTTTTTCTTTAGTTATGAATGTTCTTATTAGACATTTGCAAGAGGATGTAACTTGTGCATGCTTTTTACTGATGATATTCTTCTTGTTAATAGCTTGATCTATGGAGGTCAACTTTAGGCTAAATTTTTTCATTTGAGTAAATTTAAAATTGAATACATTTAGTATAATTGTGGTAATCATAGATGTAATGGTAGCAATATTTGGTGATCAAGACAATAAAAAAGTGCATATTTTAGATATCTCGTGTATTATTTAAAGTGATAATGAAATAGAGAAGATCAATTTATATGGTTTAATAACATAAAATGTCTGCCTTCTAATGCTCCTTTTAAGGAATAATTATTAGGTCAAGTGATTTGATGTAGCTCTATGTTCATACACTAATAATATTTCGTCATGTCTTCTTATTTTTTATCGCGCGGCCCGACGACCTGACCCAGACCGAAATCCGAAATTGCTATGTTCACATATTGTTTGGTATTGCTCGGTATTGTTTGGCAAAATCGAGAAATACCGCTCTGTAAACACCACGGTATTGCTCAGTATTTGTCTTCACAAAATGGTATTTCTCTTTATTGCCGAGCAAAATCGACAAATACCTAGCAATACTGAGCAATACGCGAACATAGCAATCCCGGTCAATTCCAGGTCGGGTTGTTGGGCCGCGCGGTAAAAAGTAAGAACACGTGACACTTTTTTACTAGCGTCCGAACGTAGATCTACGTTAGGTGACCGGACCAAATAAAAGTTTCCTTTTAAGAGAGTAGATGCATTAGATCTAGCTTATGTTAAAAAAAGTAGAGGTAGATCTAAAAAGTTTTTGTTAGAAAGTATTAAAAATGATATTTTTTTGTCAAATTTAAATGAGAATTGAGCTCTTAATTGGGCATAGTTGTGAAAAAGTGTTCATGTAGGTGACTCTATGTTGGGGGATAAAGATTTATTTTTATTGTTGTTGTTGTTGATTTAATATTTTATTTGCAAAATATTAAATAATAATAATAATTTCTTTGCAAAATATGTTTTGACCAACTCATAATGAAGCGTTGAGGGTTTCAAAAAATTGGAGTTTGACCTTCGAAGCTTTTTAACAAAAATTAAAAACCTTGTAAATAAATAATTATTTAAATTGTTCAAGTCATATTCAAACCTTATTCGAACATGGGCGAACAATTATCTCATTTGAGGATTCGTAATATTACTATAGATTGTTTTATAATATGTGAGAAAAAGATGCATATTTCTCCAAATAAATAAACATAGAAATTTGACTAATAACATGTATTTATGAGACTCAAAACTTAAAATTTTACATTTATTTTACAATATGAATTTAATTAATTATCAAAATATCATAAACTCAAAATAAAATTTTAAATACTTTTATATATTTCTATCCTTATAAATTTTATTTTAAAATTATTTAAGCGCATTAACACCAATTAAGTTATATTTAATTTATATTTAAGTTATATTTAATTTGTATTACAATAAAAAATTTGAGAGGAATTCATTCAAAATATTCTTAAAAATTAAAACAAGAATTTTGATTCAAATAAAGTAAAATAATTTTAAATAATAAATAAATATAATCTAAAATATAATATTTTCTTAATTTCAATATTATTTAGTATAACTAATATCTTGCCTCTTAAATATTTTTTTTTAAATATTTTTTCTTGTTTAGGTATTTTGCTTTCGCCTTCAAAATTGTATTTTGATATTCAATATAAAATCATTACTAAGTTATGCGAATGAATCAAGCTTTTGTCCAACTATATGGGTTCAGTTACCTGGATTTTTTTCTTCATTGTGTCCTGTTAAAAGTCAAATTCTCGTTTAAATCTAATAAAATAATACAATTTCTAATATTTTCTAATCAAGTCTTTTTAGGTTTTACTCTACATATCTTAATATAAGTGAAATCTAATGCATTTTCTTTTCTAACCGAGTCATCGGAAGGCCGCCATTTTATATGATCAAACCATCTAAGGCGACTCTCTCAAATCGTATCTTCCACTTGAGCTACTCCAACCTTTTCACGTATATGTTCATTACGTATCATATCTCTAAGGGTAAAGCCACTCATCCACCTCAGCATCCTCATCTCTGCAACACTTAACAGTATTATGCTTCTCTTTTAATGGTCCACATTCGACACCATAAAGTATTACAAGTCTCACCAATATCTTATAGAAATTTCTCTTAAGTTTGAGGGGGACTTTTTCATCACACAACAAGCTCGATGGATTCCTCCACTTCAACCATCAAACTTGAATTTTGCTGATAATATCCTCATCTATTTCATCATAACTCTGAATAATAGATCCAAGATATCTAAACTGTGTACTCTTATGACTTGATCGCCCAAAGTCACATTCCCCTTACTAGGTCTATTGCTACTAAAATTATACTATATATATTAAGTTTTAGATCTACTCAAGTGAAAACCTTTAGACTCTAAGGTTGACCTCCATAATTCAAGTTTACCTTCAACTCACTCTCTAGTCTTATCCATAAGAATAATATTATCAGCAAAAAGCATACAACAAGATACATCCTCTTGCAAATGTCTAGTGAAAACTATTATGTTGACTTAAAAAATAAAAATTAAAAAAAAAAAACTATTATGATAACTTGCTAATTGATAAATTAGTTTTATTAATACGAAATAAAAATAAAATAAAGTTATTGTTTCTATTTAGAATTAATTTATTTGCTCTTGAAATGTCCCCAAAAATTATCTTAATCAGGCACGAATCTTGATTAAATACTTCCAAAATTAAATTTCGTACCATTCAAACTCAAATTTTAGTAAACTTATGGTCAAATTAAATGTCTCAATGAGACGAACGCAATGACACAAATATTCGTCCAATCCAAGCCCAAATGGATATAAATCAAGGAATCGAAGCATATTTGGAAGGTTCACAGCATTAATTGGATGACCAAATGATCTCAAAATTTGACATGCTTATAGTCGAATAGAGCAGCTTGACGAGACAAATCCAACGTGCTCAAAACCGCTTAATTCTGACATCATCAAGACACTTAAATTCTTCACAAACACTCCATGATCGAGGGAATCAGTATGTGTCATCTAATATAACACTCTGAATTTGTCTCATATCTTTTCCATATCTATGGTGCATGTCACTCTCAAAATCTATAAATATATCCCCTCTTCCCACATAAAAGGGAGCTTGGACCTTTTAGGCCTTAGACTTTTGGTGGTTTAGACCCTAGGCTAGAGACTAAAGAGAGCTTTGAGGCTTGAAGCATCCCAAAGCTCCATCATGGCACCATCACCGAGGAATCTTCGACATAAGGCCACCGCTACTAGACCTATATCCGACCATCACCATCGAACTTCTATCTGGTAGCTACCATCAGGCCTTTATCCGACCACCGTTGCCCGCCGACTACGATTCCCCCAACCTCCATCGCCTGCTGACTATTGTCCCTCTAACCCCTTTCGCTTGTCAATTACAATCCCTTGGATCTTCATCGTCCGCCACTTATGGTCCCTCTAACCACTATCGTCCGATGACTACAGTCCCTTTAACATCCATCACCAACTTACTATTTTCCCTCCAACCCTCATTTCCCACCGACTACGATCCCTCCGACCACCGTCGCACACCAACTACAATCCCTTATATCTCTATTATCTACCGACTACGTTCCCTTCGATCTATTTTGCCCATCGAATACGATCCCTCCAATCTCTATCGCTCAACTGCGGTCCTACCTACCAAACAACAAACCAACATTATATTATCATTGAATTCTTCCAACTCCTACTATGAATGTGCTCTATATGATACATTTTTCTACAATGAGCCAAGACCTTCTCTAGTTAATGGCATCATTTATAATCAACTTCAAACACTCATAGAATCATTTTAACTTAGTTAGGCCCCACATTTTTTTTCCTTTTTTTAGGATTTTTTTATATAAAAATTTTGATGTTTCTTATGACTCTTACACTTGTTTCTCTAATATGTTTGTGTGCAAATGTTCGAGGATGAAACAATCTTCATTTAGACAAATTAAATTCAAAGTGAAATCTTTGATATTCATAATCCCTGCTTTGAAGCTTAAATATTTGTTAAAAAATGGGTTTTCTTTCTATCTTATTAAGATTGATTATGTATATAAATGACGGGGAATGACTCAGTTTGAATGAATCCAATAGTTTTTTGTAGTAAATTACAAATGAGGCCCTTCTTTAGGTGGAAAGCCTTGGCTTGATGTATCAAATATACATCATATAGAGTGCATTACATGGTGGGAATTAGAAGAATCAGTATTGACATGTATGTTTGGTCAACATGACCATAATTGATAGGCAACGAACGTCGGAAAGACCGAAGTCTTGCAACGAAGGTCGAAAGAACTATATTCGGCTGGCAAGGAGGTAAAAAAGATTGTTACCTGGACATAAAGGTCCGAAGGATCGTAGTCGTTAAGCAACAAAGGGTAGTAAGATCATAGTCTAGCGATGGAGGTCAGAAAGATCATTGTCTGACGATGGAGGTCAGAAAGAGCATAATCGGTGGGCGATCTTGGTCAGAAATTTCATTGTGTGGCAGTGGAGGTTAGAAGAACCATAGTTGACTAGCAATAGTATTCAATAAAACCATATTATAGCGACGAAGGTTGGAAGGACCATAGCCGGTGGGCGATGGAGGTCACAAAGATCGTAGTCTAGTAAAGGAGGTCGAAAAAGATCATAGTCGACATGAGATGAAAATTAGAAGGACTGTTATCTGGTGATGGACATCGGAAGGACTATAGTTGTTAGGAAATGGAGGTTAGAAAGACCATTATGTAGCAATAAAGGTCATAAGGACCATCGTCAGTAGGCGAATGTGGTTAGAAAAATTGTTATCTAGCGACAAAGGTCGGAAGGACTATAGTCGATAGGCAACTATGGTAAAAAAGATCATTGTCGGTGATGGAGGTCAGAAAGACCGTAGTCTGCAGGCGATAAAGGTCAGAATGACCATACTCTAGCGATGAATGTTAGAAGGACTATACTCGATGAGTGATAGTGGTTATACAGACATTTGTCTGCGATGGAGGTCGAAAGGATCGTAATCAATGAGAAACAATGGTAAAAAAGATTGTTGACTGACAACAGAGGTTAGAAGGACCATTATCTAACAATATAGGTTTGAAGGGCTGTAGTTGGCGGGTGATAATGATCCAAAAGATTGTTGTCTGACAACGAAAGTTTGAAGGATCATAGTCGAGCAACAGAGGATGGAAGGATCGTTTTCTAGCAATGGAGGTCAGAAGGACTGTAGTCGATAAGCGACGGAGGTCAGAAGGACCATAGTTGACGATCGGGTGGAAGTCTAACATCAGTTGGTGGCTGGGAAAAAATTTAGTGTCGGTCAGTCGCTGGGTGTAAGCCCAATAATAATTGGAAGCCTGGTGGAAGTTCGGCATTAGTCGGTGGCCGAGTAAAAGTCCAGCATTGATCAATAGTTGGGGAGAAGTCTGGCATCAGTCGATGGACGACATAAGTCTAGCATTATTCAGTGGCCCGACAGAAGTCTGGCGTTAGTCAGTGGCTGGACAAAAGTCCGGATATTGTTTGGTGATAGTCGGTGGTTCGATAGTGGTCGAGGAGGAGTTTAGTGGTAAGGGAGCTCTAGTTTTTCTCTCCTCCTTCTCTTCCTTTCTCTTCCTTGCTTCCGTTCACTTTCCATAAGAAATGATGGTTCTATTTGTAATTTTCTAAGAGTGACATGACCAATAAATCGGAGGGAGATCAAGGATATGTCGGGAGTGGTTTGAATGGATGACCGATGTTGATCCCCTCGATTTTCGATCATTTACTGGATATTTGAATGTGTTAATAATATAGGGAATTGACGATCTTTAGCTTATTGGATTTGTCTCGTCGTGTCGCTCGATTTGACTATAAGCATGTCAATTTTGGAAATTATTTGGTCACAATTTTTATCTACTTAGAAATTGATATATTTTTAAAATCACATTGTGAAAAATTTTAAATAAATGCTCGAAACATTTATAATCTCGATCTCTATAGCATACAAAAAGTTATGTTGTTAAAGTTTTATCAATGTAAAGTTATTCACATTTTTCAATAACAAAAATACAAATTTGATCAGAAAAATATTTGAAATCAGAAATAGGGCAAATGTTCATTGCAGGGAGACAAGCAATTTTTCCAATTAGCCCGACTAATAAAAAAGGCTACTCTTATTTATTTCTAAATCTCATTTTCATTTCTCTGTAAAGCAAAACGTAGAGACTTTAAAAGGATTTTAATGACTTAAATGGTGGAGTAAGATATTTATAATAAAATATAAACATAATATAAATATAATTATTTAATTTAATCAATTTTCATATAAATCTATTTGGGACTTTAAAAATTGTAGAAAATATTTTAAAATAATACATTTTATTTATAAAATCTTGATGAAATCAGTTTGCAAAATAGATATCTAACGGTCCCAAAATCCTTACTTATACCGACATGTAATAATTTCTTAAGAATTTTCACTGGTGCCCAAAAATTATGAAAAAAATCACGCAAATAAAATACTAAAATAATAACACTTTGACGAAGTCAGTTTGCGATTTGGAGTTATATTGATTGCAGAAAAAAAATATTTACCTAGGTCAAAATACAGGTTATTACAAGATATCATTAGATTGTGTGAAACAGACGATCCTCAAATCTAGTGTAAAAAAATAGGTTATTTTAATTGCTTGGCAATAATAAGATGATGCAAAGTTAATAATGATGGAAAGCTCTTAGATGAAGGTTGATAGTGGAACAAGTATCCCAAATGTTGCTTTATCTTCAATCATTTTTAATGGTTTTCAATGATTTTATTCATCTTGTTATCATCGCCAAGTAGGCCAACACCCATGATCATTAACAAGTCTGATACATGTCATGATTGTCACGACTAACATATACCATTGACATATACGTCGACATGCGATATCACTAGCAACATCAATGTATGCCTTTGCTACCAACACTTATGCGTACCACTTTTAACAATGCTAATGGTGTTGTGCCCAACAAGGCCAGCAACTTCCATCACCATTAATGTGGATGCTCGTTGTGACCACCAATGTTCCAATCTTTTTGATTGTCAGTCATAACTCTTATAAGGAGAACGATCGAGTAGATCATTTGTTGTGATAGATCTACTCATCGAGACTAAAGTATCTTTGATCGTGCATGCTTATAGTTAAATTGAATGTTTCATCGAGAGGAATACAATAAGCCAAAGGTCACTCAATTTCAAGGTCATGAAGGCACTTAAAAATATTGAAAGAATAGTTGTAATTAAAGAAGGATTGGTCATATGATGGAATATTTTGAATTTCATTAAGTATAAAAAATTGTGACCCCAAACTATATATAAACTCTCATTCTCTATGTGAAAATGGAGAGCACTTGAACATATGAGGAACTCAAGAGCTTTTCCCAATGTTTGATGCCAAATATCACCGTCAATGATTGCGCACCGCCAAAGATGGAAAAAATCGGACCATCGTCATCCAACCATTGTCACTTCACCTGATTATCATTGTCCAACCACTGGCTTAACCACTATTGCTCAGCTGTAGTTACAACCACCATCATCCAATTGTCATAGCATAATTGCCATCTCGTAATTGTTCCCATCACCCTCCACTATTTCACAAGCTAGTGTTTCTAACTTTGTAATATCGTATTCTCCAATTTAAGATAATAATAGGTATTTTATAATCTTAATTGCATATTGAATCTTTTCAGTTGAATTAGGCCCTTTGTTTTTTTTTTTTTTCTTTTTCATGAAAATTATGTTGTCTCTTATGAAAATCTTATTTTATATGTATGTGCCTAAACTTCATACATAATAGAATAATGTAACACTAACTCGACTTAGTTCATTGATAACTCTATGGTGAATGCATGTACAATTATAATTATGTATATAGTTTGAATTATATATATATATATATATATATTAAAAATGGATAAATTTCAATTATTATTTAATTTAAGTTGAGCTCATATAAAATAATAAAGGTTAATGAGATATTTGATTCGAATTCAAAGAATAGGAAAAATTTTGAGAATAAGCATGAGTATTAACAGTTTAAACATGTTTAAAAATATATATAAAAATATGCAAAAGGTAAAAAAAAAAAAAATTCTACAAGTGTTGGGCGACTTAGCCCTATTATTAAAAAAAAAATTAATGAGCAGTGTTTAAAAGGTAAAAAAAAATCTACAAAGGTGTAAGAATAACATATAAATCGAATTTTTTTTTTACTATAAGATTTGATATTAGATTTAACACTCATTAACTAATTATTATTTTTTTAAAATTAGATTTTATAATAAAAAGATTGGCACCACAAATGTATGTATTAATTATATATGCTAAAAATAATGTAAATAATAATTAGTATTGAATAGGTATGGTTAGAGTTAAAGAGTGTTTCATTATAAATATAAGAAAAAGTTTTAAATAGACTAATGTGCATTTTACTAGTCAAGTAAAAAAGATTCGAAAATAAAATAGTAATAATTTAAATGATTCATAACTTAAGCATAATGAAATACATAAAAGGATGAACTAGCTTCGCCTACGTGGCCTTTGTGGCAATGCATAATGCCTGGAGTGTAATGTTGTGGAGGTCGTCGTGGCCTTTGACGTAACATGTATTGTCCCTCCACAACAACTTCTTCCTCATTTATGTCATCTGTATGAAGGGAGCTTGTTACAAAATTTGGGGTGAGGTATGCATCCAAATTCGTTGGCACCTGGTTACTGAAGAGGTCTTTAGAGGGCCCTTGATCAGGATAATAGGAGGTGCTGACGAACATTTTCATACCGACCCGACCCCGATTAAGCCCGACTAGGCTCAATCGCGCTCGATCGGCCCAATCGATCGTCGTCGAGGCGAAATTGTCACAAATTAAACCTCAATTTAAATTAACTTAAATTCATTTTAATTTAATTACAATCAAATTAAAATCAATCGAACCCCGTCGAGCGGCGTCGAACCTAATTTGACACAATTCAGAGTCGATTCAAGCTTAATTTCGTAAAATTAACTTGATTGAACCCACTCGGACTCAAATCGACCCAAAATCGGTTTGAGTCGAGTCCAATTTGGGCTCAATTTCAGCCCTAATTGATTGATTTAGGCTAAATCAAATAGCAAAATATGAAATTAAAAAAAAATTGCTTGATTTTCAAATTTTGTGGCCGTTAGTTACTTGTCAAACTTTCGATTCCCGCGGGCGGCTACAACAGAGAGATCGCGGAGATCTCTTACCTTCTGCAGCAAAAGTATCATTCTACGGCAAGTGCTCGAGTAGGCATAGGCGTGTTCGTCCCATACACTGCGGGAGATCGAGAGGGGAGCTCCATTTTTCGGCTCCCTGTTTTTTTTGGTTATTTTATGTCCGTCCCGCAGAGAGAGCGAGAGATCCAGAGAGCAAGAGACCAAGTCCATACGAAACTCCTTTCCGCGTCCAGTGCTCATTCGCGCGACCATCTCCCCTGTCCTGCGACTACCTCACGAGCAGGCATCCCTCCAGAGTGCGGAAACCCCTTCCGAAAACCGTCCAGCCTCCCTCCCGCATGCGGAAGTCCCGTCCAGCCCCTCTCCCGCATGCGACAGCTTTGTCTGAGCCCATCCAGGGTCTCGGCCAGACCTGGCAGGAGCTCCGGCTCCTTTCGCCAGACCTGTGCGACCCGACTACTCCAGCTCTGTCTCAAAGGCTTTGCATTTACTGCGGAGACTTCTTCCCCTCCTTCCTTCGACTCCGACGACCTCGAGGCAGCAAGAGAAGGCTTCTAAACCCTGCAAATAGTGGCTTGGAGCTTTCAAATCACCTTGGATAGCGGTGGTGATGACCGAAGAACCTTGGACAGTGACCTTCTTCCCTTAGAGCAGCTTGGAGCGACTTTGGAGCTTGGATTGGAGCTTGGACAGCGATCCGGAGCTTGAATCGGAGCTTGGACGGTGCTTGGAGCTTGGATAAGAGCGTTAAGACAACTCGGGGGAGGTATAACATCGAAACTTAGGCGAAACCTTAAGGCTTCCTAGCCAATGGCGTGTGATTGATGATCCAAAACCTTAGGTCCCTAGAAACTTTGATTTCTGGTCCCCCAAAATCCCTTGACGGCTGTCCTCTTTGCAAAACAGTGAAAATTTGGTTATTTTCCGTTGTTGATTCCATGTGAGAATCCATAGAGGATGTTAATGCGTGTAGGAGTATTGGATTTGTGTCTAATGCTTCTCAAGTGTATGTTTTAGCATTCATGTTGTTTTCCAAACCTTTACCTACCAATAACCATAGGCTAGGTGATCTTTTCTCGTCCCAAAATGAATGTTGAGGTGTAGATTTCTTTGCATCATGGGGCATGTTTTCTCACTTCATTAAATGACACAATGAGATTTACACAAAATTTGGGGTTTCATATTTGCCAATTGTATATTCTCCATGGCTTTCATGAATGCACAAAATGCATTTTTAGATGGATTTTAAATCTATGGAACACTTATTGTAGGATTTCATACGAATCTCCAAGGATTCACGTTGTAAATCCTATGATCGATAAAGCTTTTAGAAATCCATTTTGGGTGTCTTGTGAAACTCATGGAGATGATAACAAATGAGCACTTCAACTTATGAAATCTCTAAGCTTAGAGATGTTTGACCACGCTTCTAACACATTAAAGTAGAAGAAAATTTTCAAGCTTCAATTTATTTGATTATATGCATCTTTATTTCAAAGCTTAGATTGTAAAATAATTTGTAAATGCAAAGTTCCTTTATGTGATGAAGCTTGTAAATTTTTGTGAAACTTTGCAAATGTTTGGAGGCAAATTTAATCAATTTGGTAAGCATCTCGTGTTGTGAGATTGCACATTAACCTCCCAAGGTTTATGTTGAATTCCCACAAAGAGAGCATAATTGATTAAGTTTGTATACAATGCTTTGCAAAGTGAGGATAGAAGCACATGTTTCATATTGCTATGCATTTAAAGATTTGCAAACTTACTAACATGCTTATCAAATCTCTAAACACTTATGAAATAAGTATGGGATGAAGTTGATAAACATATTCGATGAAGTTTGCAAGTTGATTAATGATTAGCAATCGAAACGATCAACATCTCAAACAAAAAAATGGTGAACTTCGCATGCATATTCTTAGGTTCTTGATAGAGCTTATCAAATCAATCTTCAGGGCATCCGTAAGATCTTTCAAGTCCTCTAGTTCATATCAAATTGATTTAGAAAACTTTTCAAAGCTTTAGAAATCAACCATTTCTTTCAATGAATAACTCACATTCATGGAATGATGAAGGAATTTACTTTCTCATGCATGTCCCCTTTCGAATTTGACACTTGGAACTTCCTCAAAGTCCCAAGTTCTATGTTGCATGATTGCCAACAAGCATCACCCATAATAGCTTTGGAGCCTCTCTAAACTCTAAATATTTTATTACATGGGCTATTTAAGACTATAAGACCAAATCCTAAGTCGAACCTTCATTTGTTATGACATGAAAGTAACAAATGAGCCATCATGTCCAATCTCCTAATCATGCCAAAAGTGATTTAGGAATCTTTTCAAAACATTAGGAGCTCTCTAGTAGAGTTTCTCTTTCCTTATGCATAAGGGTTTGGAACATCCCAAAGTTTCAAGCACTTTATTGCATGAACCATGTTAACTTAGGAGCCAAAATCCTAGGTTCATACTTGATAGTTTGTTGATACAAAATCAATAAGCGATATTCTCTTTTCATCACATGTAATGATTACAAAGCTCTCAAAATGGTATCATTTCATGAGGTGTAAGGCCTTAGAATTAAATTCTAAGAGACCTATCCTTTATTTGTTCGCACAAAACTAACAAATAATCACCCATCCCTTCTCTTTATATGATGACTTGGAATTCTCTAAAGTTCTAGCATGCTATCATATGAAGTATTTTTTTTGGCTTAGATCCAAATTCTAAGTTCCTTCTATCATTCGTTGAGACACAAAATTAACGGATGAGTTTTCTCCTTAGGCTTAGGATTATAATCCTAGCATATAACTTTTGCCTAACCTAGCATAGGAAGAAGGCCTTGCCTCATTGAGCACAAAAACTCAATGATTTGTCTCTTGATTTATAGTTCCAAACTATAAATCATCTATTTTTGCATAACACTTGGAGCTTCCCTAAAGCTCCGAAGATGTTGCAAGAACCATTAGAAGCTTGGAGCCAGACTCCAAGAAATTCACTTCTCTCACTTGTTGAGACAAAAAAAAATCAACAACCCAACATCATTTCTTCTTTCATGTGTAGCAACTTAGATATTTTTCAAAACTTCCATCTACTGTCGCACGAGACCCTCAAGCTTAGAAACAATTTCTAAGTTCTTCTTTTTTATTTGTTTAACATAAAGCTAACAATTGAATATCTCATTTGGACTTGGGATCCAAATCCTAGTCTACCTCATTCTTTCACTTAACTTAAATTAAGTGAATGAAAAAATCCATTTGAGCACCAAAAGTTCAAATGATCTCTTTCAATCTTGCAACATCTAAGTTGCATTACATCTCTCTCACGTTTTATAATCCAAGTTGTAAGAGACCAACTCATTCTTCTATGACTCAAAGCTAGAAGAATGTGTACCTCCCTTTGAGCTCTTTGAACATCATTATGTTCAAAGTGTCCTTTGCAAAACTTATAGCCAAAGTCTAAGTTTTCTCTCTACATTTGTTGGAAACACAAAACCAACAATATTTCCTTTGCTAGTAGCCTTCAAAGCCCATATAGAGGTGCCCAAATGACCTCTAGAGGGGCCTAAAAGGATACATGCAAAACTTAGAGCCAAAGTCTAAGTTTCTTATCTACATTTGTTGGAAACAAAAAAACCAACAATGTTTCCTTTGCTAGTAACATTCAAAGCCCATATAGAGGTACCCAAATGATCTCTAGAGGGGCCTAAAAGGATACAAACAAATTCAGAGTCGAAGTTTGAGTTCCTTCATTTTCTTTGTTGGAGCATAAGACAATAAATGCCTTCTTTGTTAATGGTCTTTAAAGCTCATGTGGAGGTTCTCAAATGACCTCTAGAAGGGCTCAAAAGAATATAAACAAAGCTTTTAGGATTTGACTCCTAGGAATACTCCACCATTCACTTAACACAAATTAAATGCATGTTTATCTCTTTCTTTGAATGTCAAATATTCAAAGAAACTTCCCCATTCACTTAACATAAAAATAAGTGAGTGGCTACCTCTCTTTGAATACAAAATGTTCAAAGAATAATCATGGAATTTTATAACTTTAAAATTATGTCTTCTTCCTTCAACCTCAAAATTGTAGGGAGTTTATCAAGTTATTTATTCATTGTAACCCAAAAATTAATGAATAATTTCTGAACTTAAAATCCAATTCTAAGTTCTTTCATTTCACTTGTTGGGGCACAAAACCAACAAGTAAAATTTCTTCCTAGACATAGAACCCAAATTCTATTCTATTTTATCAACTTAATCAAAATTAGGTAGATGACCATATCTCTTTGAAATATCTCTTTGAACACCAAAAGTTCAAAGAGATCTTTCCAAATTTGCAACGTGTAAATTGCATAATTCCTTTTTCTTTCCTACAAATCAAAGTTGTGGGAGAATGTTTAAACACCTTTTACATTCTCTTGAGCCCATATTTAGGAGAATTGCTATCTCCCTTTGAATATCAAGTGTTCAAGGGACTTCCCTTTTGCTCTCCTAAGCCTAAATTTAGGAGAATGATTATCCCCTTTTGAACACCAAATGTTCAAAGGACATCAAAGAATTTGTAACTCACAAGTTCAATTCTCCCCTTTCCTTAACTCCAAAAGTTAAAGGAATTTCTTCAACATTTAGCCCAAAAAGTCAAATGTTGAATTCACATACTGTTCTTCTAGCCTCAAAAGCCTTCCAACATTTGGCCCAAAAACTATATGTTGGACACTTCTTTCTTAAACCCAAACTCTAGGAGGACCCTTAGTGTGACAGACTACATGAGCCTCACACACTTAGGTGCACAACCCCTTAGACATGCTAGGATTAGGATTTATTTTTTTTGTGCGCATATGATTGATGTTGTGGAGTGATTGCCTTTTGGATTGTTTGCGTTGTGGGTACTTGCCCTTAAGTGGTTAGTATATAAAGATATAAATGCTTTTATGTGCAGGTGGTCATGTTCAATAAGGGGGTAAATATCATGATTATACTGATATTGTTTGCTTGCAGGCGCTGCTTAAAACCCCCCCAAGAGGTATGACCAATAGGATAGAAGCAGGGGCCTAACACTTAGCACTCTAAGTGCTAGACCAATTTGGGATGATTATATGCTTATTGATTGCCTTTTGGATTGTCTGCGTTGTGGGCACTTGCCCTTAAGTGGTTAGTATAGAAAGATATAAATGCTTTTATATGCAGGTGGTCATGTTCAAGAAGGGGGTAAATATCATGATTATACTGATGTTGTTTGCTTGCAGGTGCTGCTTAAAACCCCCCAAGAGGTATGACCAATAGGATAGAAGCAGGGGCCTAACACTTAGCACTCTAAGTGCTAGACCAATTTGGGATGATTATATGCTTATTATATACACTGTCTCCTGACTCTGTTTTGTAGGTTTGAGTCTTTTTCTATTTTATATCATGTATTTGATTAGAGATAGAATGTAAAAGTTGTGGGGCTTGGATTAGAAAGATGGAAGGATTAAGGGAGAATGTACCTTTTTAGAGATGAAGCTCAAAGACCCCTCCGAAGGTTGAAGCTTGAAGACCCCACAAGTAGAGTATATAATAAATTTAACTGAGTTATATAATGGCAGGCAACTCAGCTGCCAAATATATCTGTAATAACTTGGACTCTATCTACATTTATCGCACTTTATTTATATACAAAAGCATACGTTGTTTGTTTACTAGGTGTGCAATAGAAATGCATATTTTTTCTAGGTTTCTTTCTTTATTTTGTTTGGGTGTGGCCTGGACTCTGTTACGGTAGGCTCTTAGGATAAAATAATTTATGCTTCACAATTTTCTAATAAATAAGAAAATCTTGCATAAAGGAGCTAAGTTTTCTAAAAATTAAAATAATCATGCATAGCCTAAATGTGTTGCATATAGAAAGCCTCCATATAAGGATTAGATAATAAAAATCTATTTTCTTTGAGTCAGCATATGCATACCCACATAATTAGGCATCTTGGCCTCAAAGCCAAGTTATAAGTCCTACCTTCTAAATAAAAAACAATCATCCACTCTATATTTTCATTGAGACCAAGACACATGATTTTAAAAGCAACTATGTGGGTTTAGCTGATAGTCCCTTCCAGGCGGGACAGTAAATCCAGATGTTGGGCAGGCTATGCCTCTTGTGAGGTGTAATTTGTAAGTCCTTTTTTTGCACTCGTTAGATTTAGGTTCGAGGCACTACCTGTTAGTACTCTTCACCTTAGTTCTAGGGTCTGAGGCATTGGTTGATTCTAAATCACCTAATAAGCCCTCACCTTTCGGGCAGTTCCTCCAACATGTGTTGTTGGAATGTAAGCCCCAACTTTCTAATGAAATATTAACTTAAACCAAATTTAGATTCAAAAATATAAAGCCCAACATATGATAGTTTGAGCACCTCTGAGTGTCCCTTAGAATCAAGTGCTCATACTTCACCTCCTCTAGTTTTCATTCCAAAATCTACTTCCTAGTTGATCACCTCTTCTTTGAAATTCCTAAGGAGTCAAAATCCTTTAAATAAGACTTTCTTAGATTTTAAACAATCAAAACTTTAGCCAATGCTTAAATGACTTCGAAAATAAGAAAATAACTAGTTTAATCAAAAGTTTTTTCAAGCCAAAACTTGGGATGTAATTAACCATAGGGGCCCCCTATAGGATGTCTGTACCCCAGAAATAAATAAATCTCACTCGACCAAACATCGAGTGGGGGAATTTCTGTTAATAATTATAAATTTTATAGTTGAGTCCATATGGAAATGATATTTTTACCATTCGGGGTAATATATCATGTTCTTATGTCGTACTGTGTTTATGTAATCTAATAAATTCCTTTCGATTATAAAGTAGCAATCCGTTTGAGGATATAAAAATTCTCCAACATGAGGGTCCAGCATATCCAATGTAATGTTGAGGAGCATCCTGGGTCATGAAAAATGGTGTATCATGCTCACTTCTATCGTCAAAGTATCATTGATCTTGAATATACAACTGCTTGCGCAAACCATTACAAAGCTATGCCACTGTGTTTATGTCCCTCTGTTGTTGTGTATTATTTGTATCATTAAAGTCTTGTCGCAAAGCATGTTCAGTACCCAGGAAAAATTCCTCTGAATTAACCAAATAAATTGTTATTATTTTGCAAAAAAAAAAAATCTAAGGAATTTATATTATGTTCAATTCGAACCTACCAGAAGGAGCTCAGATAGAGCTCTAGGATATGCCGTTGTGGGAGGCTCAATAGGTGCCTTCAACATGTATAGTATTGCCCATGACTTGTACCACTGTATGTAGTGATGAATCGAGTAGTCATTGTGCTGGTCAAGGAGGTCCCTTGTAACTATATATCCACACCTACTCTCCCATATATCAATGTGGGCTTGGTGGTACAACATTCAGTCCATGTCTAGTTTCCCAAGACCATGCATCTACCCTTTTAAATCTTAGTTCCATTGGTTGGACGTTAGTAGTGGGACACAATCCAAACTATCGTAGTACTCTGCCACTCAATCCTCTTCCAACTAATTAGAGGCACTTGTGTAGTCTAAATATCCTCCCTGGCAAACAAATATGTGCGACCTGAGCATGAATATCATGCATGTATGGCTGTCAAATTACATGTGTATTCAATAATAACTTATATGAATTGAAAATAACAAGTTAATTTTACATTTTAAAACTTTAGGAAGATACCTGACTATCAAGCAAACCATCGAGATCATTGCTATAGCTAATGATATTTCTAACATGCAACACTCTTAGTCGATCCTCATTACACCTATTACATTTATATTATAAATAAATAAGATTTCATTGCATATAGTATTAAAAAATTATTAAATTAAATTATTTCATACCTGAACCCAACACTAAGACCATGGAGTTCTACTCAAAAGGGAATATGAAATAGTGGTTGCCCTACATGCATATGCTCCCAAGCCCAGATTTATAACAAACGAATGCATCCATTTATATTGGCCCTACTAGGCCATGTTGCTTCTCCCAACTCCCTATACAAATGGACTAAAATTGCTCCTCTAATAGAGTGTGTACTGAAAACTGTTAAATCCTCCCTAATAGTACGGTATTGTAAATATATCTCTGAACCTGAAGTATCCAAGAGAAAGTAACATCCCAATATGAACAATATGTAATCCCGATCATGCCTCCAAAAATCTATATCTTTTAAGTCCAAGTAGGAGTCACACTAAAACGTCCATCACAACCATCTAAGGGGAATACAAGTTTGTGCGTGTGCCTGCCCTATACGAAACCTTGATGTGATGCGATGATCGAACGGGTCACGATATAGAACATCTGGTAGTGGATGACTCCAAAGAAGCTCATCATAAAAGTCTGGCCAACTGAGCCAACGTCGCCCTGCTCCAATAACAGCATGACCTACCAAAGCTGAACCATCTATATGGACATCCAAAATCATAGCAACATCTTGCAAAGTAATGGTCATCTCGCCAATTGTTAGGTGGAAAATGTTTGTCTGAGGTGACCACCTCTCCACTAAGGCCGTCAATAAATGGTGGTATATTCTTAAATATCTCATTTGGCTTACACAATCTAGCCTAACCATTCTTAAAGCATCCATAAATCTTGGGCAATTCATTGGCCATTCGTGCACTATTAGAAGATGTGATGTTGCTTCCAATATTGTTCCCTACAAAGACAGTTAATTAGTAACAATTAATTTAAACATTCAACATAATCATAATAATTTCAATCAAATTTGATGTACCCCATCAGGATGCGCTGCTCTATATGTACTATGTAATGAAGCAATGTTAGGATGGAGCTGAGTTGGAGGTGGAGCATCACTATTACCCTCTCCTGAGGGCTCATCGGTGCCACATTTCTTTCTACGGAGTCATTGGTCAGTTGCCATTTAACCTGGCAAAATAAGAATAATTAAGAATACACACCAAACAATCAAAATTATATAATATCAATTAACATAAAAAGTTGAGTTTTTTTATCTCCCATGTTTAAAAATTTGAAATAACAATAATTCATAATATTATAACTTATATTATGACGAAGCTTAGTGTAATGCATAATGAACGAGAACACTAATTTCAAAATATGATAATTCAATTTCTCTTATCTTTGAACGTTCAAACTACACTAATATTTTACTTAAATACACGGCCTTTCCAATCCACTTGTCATGTCAATAATATTTGTGTTGCTTAGCATTTCAAACTGATGATGCATTGGAGGAGAGAAAGTTAGATCAAATTAGATCTATCGATGATGCGTACATTCTTGGTCAAATAACGAGGACTACATGCATATGAGAATCTAGAAGTCATGGATTTTTTATTGAAATGAGTGAAAAGTTCTAGAAGTCATGGATATTTTACTTAAATACATGCACTATTAAAATAATTCATATATGAGATCCTAGTTCCTGCGACCAAATCTAGTTGGGTAGGTGGCTCGGTTATGTCCGGCTGAGTGGCAAGCTCCACAAACCTTGTTGCTCCGTGGAGGTGCCTCGTCCATTGTATTGCGATACTGATTAGTCCTTTGACGTCTAGATCGCCTTCGGTAGTTTGGGGGGAGAAGTGGGATCAGGCCTGTATTGGGGTCATGCTCTCCCCATTCTTCCTTATTGGGGATATGATGAAATTATGCATAAAAACTTAATTTGTAGTTGGTCTTCGCATAGTAGGGAGAAACATAATCAAAATGTGTTCGTCTTAACATTGCTATACAACATATCACTTGTGCACATGATATGTGATATAGTAAAGGTTTCCCACAACTGCACTTGCACCTCCTCCCATCAAGTAAGTCGACACGATATGATCTAGAGGACATGTCGACAACTTGAAATTCATGCAAGTTAAGACGGATTGGTTCTGGCATTCGCCTAACCTCCTCATCAACCCTTTTTAGTGATGTGTGTACACATGGAGCTAAGATGGTATTATTTTGTTAATCTTCATTTGTAATGAACTCCAACGCCGTCATGAAAATTATAATAATGTTATAGTAGATGGATGTAATCAAGGCCTGAATTGGCAATCCTCGAGCTAGCTTCAAAACTCCATTAAAAGACTCAGCTGCATTAGTTGTCATGACACCATATCTAAATCCACCATCATTTGTTAAAGGCCATCAGATCACATCTCAGTCCATGAGACACTGGTGGATGTCTACTTTGATCCTCTACATATCTTCCATACACCTATTAAAAAATCCTTTGTCATCTGTATTGCCAGCTGCATACATTTTTTGGCACAAAAACTCTATGTCATCTAACCCCATCTGTCGTATTGCTTTCTTGAAATTTTCATGTAGATGTCTTAAGCAGTGTCAATGAACAACATTAGGAAAAATCTCCCTACAACCTCCGACCAAACCAGCTTGCATGTCTGATATGATATAGAGATTATGTGTATTCGTAACCACATGGAGGAGCTCATTAACTTGCCTGAGAAACCATATCAATGATTTGTTACACTATGACTCGACTATAGAAAAGGCAAGTGAAAATAAATCATTATTAGCATTTAAGCTGATCGTAGTTAATAATGTCCCTCAATATTTACCGAGTAGGAATGTGCCATCAAGACTAAGAACTGGCCAACAATAAGTCCACCTAGTAATAGAAGGATCGAATGCCCAGAATAGTCTTTGAAACCTATTCGTCTGTATGCTTTGAATTCTATATATTATTCTTGGAATTGCAGAGGCAACTACATCATTAACCATTGGTAAAAGATCAGTACCATCATCATTAGAGCACTGCTCACTAGAGCCACTACTCATAGTCTCATAATCGTCGTAATGATCTGAAGGAACTGATTGTGTAGACGGCACTGAAGGTTCCTACGTCTGTTGGTTCTCTATATCACTATATTAAAAATATTATTTATTATTTATTAATCAATAATACAATTTTTTACATAATTATTAGTGATATGTGATATAGGGAACTCACTAATGAAGGGCTTCTTCCATTGCTTCTACCCTTGAAGGACCAGTGACCACATCAACCCTTTCAACTTGGGTTGAAGTTGCATATCTTTGTGAATTTGGAGGATTAGTATTATCTTCAGTCACATTAATCTCTTCGACATCAACATACATGGTGAAAAATTATATTTCAGCCTGACATAATAAAACTTCACAAACATTGTCATCTTCAACATGTGAAGCGACAAACTCATTTCCCACATGCACTCGACATGCTAAGTTCATAGAAAACTTTGTAAGATCATACTTAAGTGCTCTAAGTATCTTTAACTTGAGCTTCTCTAAGTTTATATTTCTTGGCACATGTAAGGGATGATTCTTACCCCTAGAATAATTTGGTGTGAATTTGTCATCTACTTGTTACTCACCTCCATACAGTAGCATGAAGATTGCACAACGTCCACTCATTATTGAATTCGTACGTTCCATTAAAAAAGATGAACAAATAACAAAGTCTTATTTACCACAGAAATTGCCAATTTAAATATATAAGTCAATCCTAAGTCACAGATCTACAAAATATTTACAACATTCACATTCTAAATGCAAAAATCTATATTGATCGCAAACAAATTTTGAAATTAATTCAACAAACAAAGAGATTTACATAAAAAAATTAGAGAAACAGTCGGCAAAATATAAATCTTTACTTCTTCAAGCAAAATAAACACTAATCAACATGTATTTAACTTAATTAACATAAAATACTTAAATAAATACTTACCTTACCTTCAACCGACGAAGAACTAAAGCGTCTATGAAAAATAACAAAGAGGGAGAGGATTGGATCTGGAAAGAAAAAGTTAGAATTTTATCTCCTTGTTATCAACTGCAACTCCATCATTAACCACTGGTAAAAGATCAGCACCTTCATCATCAGAGCACTACTCAATAGAACCACTACTCATAGTCTCATAATCGCAATGATATGAAGGAATTGATAGTGTAGACGGTAATGGAGGTTCTTGCGTCTGTTGGTTCTCTGTATCACTACATTGAAAATATTATTTATCATTTATTAATCAATAATACATATTTTTACAGAACTATTAGTAATATGTGATATAGGGAACTCACTAATGAAGGGCTTCTTCTACTGCTTCTACCCACATCAACCCTTTCAACTTGGGTTGAACTTGCATATCTTTATGAATTTGGAGGATCAATATTATCTTCATTCACATTAATCTCTTTGACATCAATATACATAATGAGAAATTCTGTTTCAACTTGACATAATAGAACTACACAAATATCGTCATCTTCAACATGTGAAGCGACAAACTCATTTCTCATAGGCACTCGACATACTAAGTTCACATAAGACTTTTAGGATCATACTTAAGTGCTCTAAGTATTCTTAACTTAAGCTGCTCAAATTTTATATTTCTCGGCACATGTAAGGGACGATTCCTACCCCCATAATAATCTTGGTGTGAATTTATCATCCACTTGTAACTCACCTCCATACAGTAGTATGAAGGTTGCACCTCATCCACTCATTATTGAACTCGTACATTCCACTAAAAAAACACGAACAATTAACAAAGTCTTAAAATACATTTATTTTAATTTATATTAATTCTAAATCCTAAACCTAAGTTATAAATATTATAACTAATATTAACATGAGAATATCATAATGAAATACTACATTGATTCAATTATGACATAAAATTTAAATGATTAGTATAATATGAAAAAAATTAATATCCAATAAATTACTTCTAATTACCTCTCTACCAGATAATGAAGCCAAACAAAAACTGAATTTTAAATTTTAAATTACTTCTAATTATCTCTCTACTTAACATAACCTCAATTATTTTGAAACTAACACTTATTAAGAATTTCATCTCAAAATTCATTCGAACTAACATACATATAACTTCAAAATAATTAAAATTATAACAACAAATAATAATTAAACAAATTAAAACAAATCTTTAAAAATTTACCTCTTTTCAAACACATGTAAAATTAACCCAAATATTTACTTGAACAAACACTAACTTCAATATAACGAGCATTGCTTAATAAACAAAATATGAAAAAATTCAAAAAAAAAAAAAAAAATGTATCCAAGCTTCATCTTCTCCATCCCAAAAAAACCCAAAAAACACATATATTTACCACATAAATTGCCACTTTAAACATATAAGCCAACCCTAAATCATAGATCTACAAAATATTTACAACATTCACATCCTAAATGCAGAAATCTATGCTTATCACAAACAAATTTTGAAATTAATTCAACAAACAAAGATATTTACATAAAAATTTTGGGAAACATTCCACAAAACATAAATCTTTCCTTCTCTAAGCAAAATAAACACTAATAAACATGTATTTAATTTAATTAACATAAAATACTTACCTTACCTTTAGCCGGCGAAGAACCGAAGCATCTTCAAAAAATAGCAAAGAGGGAGAGGAATGGATCACTAAAGAAAAAGTTAGAATTTTATCTAAGGATAAAGGGCGACTTATAAGTCGTACGTTAAACGGACGACTAACGTCGAGTCATCTAATTTCCACATCATCTGCCACGTTGTTCTTTGGATTAGATATAAGTCGCCTTTCAAACGAGCGATTTTATCTATTTTTAAATTTTTTTAACATCATGCTTAGTTAATATAGTTAACAGGCTAATTATACTTTGAAAAATTGCGCCAAAAAATATTGACCCTATACTATAATATTTGAGCGGGTAGGATCGGCACTCAGATCTTTAACAGAAAAAGAGTCCTTTACAACTCATCTTTGGCGTTATTCATATTCCGGCCGTCCCATCGTACAGAAAAAGGCTCCATCGTTCATTTCATTGCGAAGGGTAGGAGCGCTGAAGCTAAAATTAGCTCCGTATTTCCGCCCTCGCTGGCGTTTTCACCATTCACCGGCGAAGAGTTCTCGAATCCTCCGTTTTTTTTTCCTTGATCAGGCCACCAATAGATCAGAGGTAAGGTGGTGCGGCGGTCGCGCTACAGAGACTGCGTCGGCTTCTTGCTACGGTACCTGTCGTGTTCCTTCTCAATTTCCGATGCTCGGCTTTTAACTCCTGATAGGGTTGTAATCTGGGAATGCTACTTTACTTCCTTTTAATTTTATCTTTCCAAATTTTCTATATGTTTGTCGATTGGTGCAAGTTGATTCTTGAATTGGATGGCGTTTGAAATTGAGCTGGATTTTCGTTTTGTGAGGAATATCGTTTCATTTCATTTTTGATTTAATCTTTTTTACGGAGTTTATTTCTGTTATGGGTTTTATGTGGTGGGTTACGCGTCCATTCTTAACGTTCCTTGTTTTTTTTTTATTGTTATTATTTTGCTCTCTTGTGTTTTAGTTTTGTGTGGATATTCATTCTGGGTTGGGTTTTTTATTTCGATAGCACTTTGAAATTGGGGAGTTGGATAAAGCTGGTTTCTGTTAGAGAATTGTTTTCGACTTCTTCGGCATTCTTTTATTCAATAGAAAATTGTTGAAATCTGGAACGATTAAAAAAAAAAGAAACAGGCTTTTGATGCGGCCTATATATTTGAAAGATCTATGGTAAAGTGATATGCCTTGGAGTCAATTTTAGCAAATCACAGCAGGAAATCCACAAAAAAAAAGTAGAAAACAACGGAATTTGGAAAAAATAGTGGTTGATTTCTATTAATAATTCAACAAGAAACATATAATTAGAAAGGTAGATCGTCTCTCTCAATCAACCTATGCGCCGTTAGGATGTACTCACAAAAGAAAGTACAACATAAAACTCAGAAAAATATAATCCTAATACAAAAATAATATCCCTATATATTCCCCCCTTTTCACTCCAATTCATTCCTAAAATATTTTTCTTGCCTTAATTAAATTTCCCCTATAATTTGAATTCAAAATCCCCTCATTAATTCCTTTCTTAATCCTCCTCCTCGCATAAGGAATGATTGGCTTATTGAGCCCCACAAGGAGACTAATTAATGTTGGACCAGCCGTAGAAATACTCCCCTCCCCAAAATTCATCTTGTTCTCAAGGTGGAAGGTTGAGAACTGTCTTCTAATTGTCTCAAATGACTCCCAAGTGGCATCATGCTCTGGTAGACCCTTACACTTGATTAGCACCTCCTATATCCTTGTCTCCCCCTTGCGTAAACATGCTATTTTCATAGGTTCTAACATAATTTCCATGTCCTCCGTCAAGGTTGGGGGTAGCAATGGTGTATGTTCTTCTATCATCTTCCTTAGTTGTGATACATGAAAGACGGTGCAAAGCTGAGGATGGTGGTAGCTGTAGACAATAGGCTTAAGCTCCCATGCGTTCCAAGACATCATAAGGCCCAAAATACTATGGGGATAGCTTTTCATTCTTTCTCTTGGCTATTTTTTTCTACCTGTAGAGCCTCAACTTTAAGTAAATCATATCCCCTGATTCATAATTTACCTCCTCCTGTGCTCGTCTGCCTTCCTCTTCATGATCTATTGAGCTCTTAGTAAATGCCCTTTGAGCTCAGCTAGTACCCTGCCTCTTTCCTCCAAGTATTGCTATATATTGGACATTGGTGTAGTGTTTCCCCCATAATGAATCAACTGGGGTGGGTCTCTCCCACATAAAATCCAGAAGGGAGTGGTCTTTGCTGTTGGAAAAATTATTGCATCCTCCCACCTGACGTAGAGATACGTCCTCCCAGAGCTAAAATCGCGCTAAAAAATGAGAAATACCTAGCAAATAACGAGAAATACCTTGCAAATAACGAGCAATACCAAACAATAACGAGGAATATCATCATTTGAAGACCAATACCGAGTTATACCGAGCAATACAAAAAAATACCGAGTTTTTTCTAGGAAAAACTAGGTATTTTTTTGTATTGCTCGGTATAACTCGGTATTGATCTTCACATGATGATATTTCTCGTTATTATCAAATAATACCTAGCAATACCGAGCAAAAACTGACTTTTTTGGCGGTGGGAGGACGTATCTATACGTCAGGTGGGATGACGCAATAATTTTTCTTGCTGTTGAGTGCCCCGAGGTGTTGTACAAATATTTCGCCCATGCAATCCATCTAACCCAACTCTTTGGGGTGTCTGATGTCAAGCATCTCAAGTAGGTCTCTACACTCCGGTTGACCACTTCTATCTGACTATATGTCTGAGAGTGGGAGGCTATACTTCACTTCAACACTGTTCCATGTAAATGAAATAGTTCCTTTCAAAAGTGGCTAAGGAAAACCTTATCTCTGTTTGACACAATTGCTTTTGGGAATCCGTGTAAGCATATCATTTCTTGAATGAAAATAGTAGCCACTGTGAATGCGGTGTAAGGGTTCTTTAGAAGAATGAAATGTGCATTCTTGCTCAGACGGAACACTACTACAAAGATCATTGAAAACCTTTCTGATCGTGGTAACCTTTCAATGAAATCCATTTTCACTTCCTCACACACCCTCTCCTGTAGTGCTAAGGGGTGTAGTAACCCCGTTGGCGTCATGGCTATGTATTTATGCCCTTGGCTTACCTCGCATTTGGCTACCCAACTCTTGACATCACGACGTATCCCTACCCAATAAAACTTCACTAATAATCAATTATTTGTCTTTTGAACTATGGAGTGCCCTCCTATCGCAATGTCATGGAACTCTTGCAGTAGTTTGGAAATATACCCAAGGTTTGGGGTAACACAAACTTCCCATGGTACAGTAATTGTCCTTCTTTCAATCTATAGCCTAGGTGATTGTCTGGATCCTTCAGCGGCTCCTCCCTGATCTTCCTTAACTCTTCGTCCTGCCTATTCTCATGTTTTAATGCCTCCTAGTCTACCAGCAATGACACTGACAAAACTGGCAACTGAGGTACGTCAACTTTCTTGGACAAGGCATCAGGTGCTTTTTTTTCTAGCCCTGGTCGATATTGAATCTTAAAATCATATCCACGTAACTTGGATATTCATCTTTAATGCTCCTCCGTGACCATCCATTATTCCAACAAAAACTTCAAGCTCCTCTGATCTGTCATGACTATGAAATATCTCCCCAACAGACAAGGCCGCCAATTTTGAATAGCCAAGATGATCATCATCACCTCCCGCTCATATATCGACTTGAGTTTTGCCCTGGTTTTAAGCACCTAACTAAAGTATGCAATAGGTCTTTGACCTTGCATGAGTACTGCTCCTAGTCCATTACCTGATGCATCCATCTCCATCACAAATGGTCTCCTAAAATCTGGAAGCGCCAGCACGGGTACATTGGTCATCATTGTCTTTAACTCTTGGAAGGCTCAGGTCGCCTCCTCCCCCCACTTGAAATTATCATTTTTAATTGCTCTGTTAAATGATTTGTTATGGTACCAAATCCTTTCACAAACTTTATGTAGTAACCGGTGAGCTCTAAGAATTCCAGCAGCTCCCTCAAGTTCTTAAGAATAGTCCAGTCGACCATGGCCTGAATCTTGGACTGGTCAGATAACACCCACTCCCTGGACACCACATGTCCTAAGTACTCCTGTGATTGCCCAAATGTGCATTTCTTCTAGGTGGCAAACAACTGATGTTCTGTTAATGTCTTCATGATAGTCTTCAAGTGCTCTCAGTGTTCTGCCTCGATCTTGCTGTATATCAAAATCTTATAAACAACGGAAGGGTCGACATCCTCCGATCACAATTCTTCAACGTCGGATTTGACTTCGACGATACCGTCGAAGAATATTTGAGCCGCATCGTGCCGACGCTCATAGACTCTATCGACGAACACTTCTCCGTCTACACTTGGCTTATCAAAGGTCGATCTACCGTGCCTCCTCCGCCTCCGAGATCTTCTTCCACGGTAACGTTCCTTGGCGCTTCCATCTTAGTGGCAACCTCCATGCTAGCTTGGACAATCTTCCGCCGCTCAACTTAGTCTCCGTAGGAAGAGAGTGTTAAAGGTCTCAAAGTGTGAACAACTTGGTATTAACCGTGGGATTTTTATTTACTAGCCGTTGTTTTATTTTTCTTTCGCATTTGCTTAAATGGTTTAGCCCTCTTGTTGTAGCTTCTTTGCCTAGCAAATTGAACATCGCGAATTGTTTTAATTGACTTAACTTTGATGCATAATTATATAATTCGTGGAGCTAAATTTTGATCTTCTTTTAAAACTCTTGTGTAACTCCTTCATTGCATCACATCAGATTGGAAGGTGCGAGGGGCGTTGGTGAGGTCGAAAAGGCATCACCAGAAACTCGTAGTACCTTTCATGTGTCTTGAAAGCCGTCTTGTGTACATATGCTATCAGCCTGATTTGATGGTAGCCCGACTTCAAACCAATTTTGGAAAATATTACAGCTCCAAATAACTCATTCAAGAGTTCATCTATCATGGGGATTGGAAACTTATGTAGCACCATTTCTTTTTTTAGAGCCTTGTAATCTACAAAGAACCTCCAGCTACCATCCTTCTTTTTTACTAATAGTATCGGGCTAGAGAAAGGACTTATACTAGGTTTCATGATCCCTTCTTACATCATCTCCCTGATCAGTCTTTCTATCTCATCACTCTTCTTGTATGCCCTGGCCATGGAATTACTTTGACTAGCTTTCTCCTTCTAATGTTTCTCTTGCACCCTTTGTGATAGCTCCATAGTCTCTCTCAGCCCTCTAGGCCTCAGAACCCTGAGCTCTGCCCGTATGTCCTCTCTAAGTCCCTTCATGAAATTCCCCACCAATCCTTCCTCAGAAATTCCCCCTAGTCTCCTCGATAGTAGTTCAAGATTCTCCCGATACTCCATAATTTCCCCCTCTTGATATAACTGCTCGTGGAGGTCTCCTTCCTGAATGGCTTGGAAATGTTCTAACAAGCACTCCTTAAACTCTCCCCAAGAGTAGGTCGGATACCTCGCCTCCCTCCATTGGAACCAAGCTAGGGCTTTCCCTTCCAAACAAAGACCTGCTGCCATAAGTTTTTCCCCTTATGTAAGCCTGTTGATAGCAACGTAACATTCCACCTGGTATACCCAACTTTGAGCATCATCCCCTCAAAGAACGACATATTTAGCTTCCTCATTCTTGTATCCATACCCCAATGATTTCTTCCACCATTGGTCCCTCCTGTGTAGTGATGTTATGATTCTCTCCCTTCTTCCCTTAGCGAATTTAGACCCCATGGTTCAGTCTAACCATTTCCATCTCCAACCCACCTTCCCTCCTGCCTGGGTGGTCTCCAAAAGGCTTCGGCCTCCCCTCTCCTTGCTGGCCCTTTTTAGGAATACCTTAATGCACCTCCCATCGGAGCCCATCAGAATGGTTCTTGAGTAAAAACCATCTCTACTTCATCATTGTTTTTCTGAAGTCTTTTTCCTTTCAAATCAGTCCTAGGACTAGCTGGTGAAGCCTTCGATTGCATCTTGATTAATTTCCTCATAATGCCTTCCATGTTCTCGAATCAGTTTTCTGTTCGGGTTTCCATTGACGACAGCCTTCCTTCCATTCCGGAATATTATTCCTCCATCTAGGCCTTGAGTTGTTCCATCTCTCCTTCCAACACATCCATCTTTTTTGTTGCCATTCACGGATTTAGGTTTCCAACCACAAAAAAACAGCTATGAATTGTCTTCAATCAGTAAAAACAGCCAAGGGAAAGAATTCTGCAGTAGATTTCAGCGAGTATATGACGATTTTTGGTCCAAGATATGGCTCTAATACCAATTTGATACGCCTTGGAGTCCATTTCAGCAAATCACAACAGGAAATCCATAGAAAATAATAGAAAAAAGTAGAATTTGGAGGAAATAGTGGTTTATTTCTATTAATAATTCAACAAGAAACAAAAGATACAAGCAATCTACATTTAGAGAGGTAGATTGTCCCTCCCGATCAACCTAAATGCCGCTAGGATGCCCTCACAAAAGAAACTACAATATAAAACTCAGAAAAACATAACCCTAATACAAAAATAACATTCCCTATATGTTCCCCTTATTCCCTCCAATTCAACCCTAAAATATTTCTCTTGCCTTAATTAAATACCCTATCTAATTTGAATTCAAAATCACTTCATTAATTCCTCCCTTAATCCCCCTCATCGAATAAGGAATGATTGGCTTACTGGGCCCCACAAGGAGAGGAATTAATGTTGGACCAGCCGGAACATAAAGTTGGTAAATTTTTTTTTAGGGAGTGGAATGCTTATAGGCTATGTTTGAATGCTGGGGAATTTGAGTGGAAGGAAGTGAAAAAGGGGGTTAAACTCAAATTAATGGATACCAATTCATTAGCAACCCATACGAGATTTGGAATTAATTTCATTACCTTCAAACCAAACAAAGACATAATATTTGTAAACAAATGGTCACATATCAAACCTCTAGTAAAGAGAAGGAAGCCTTATGTACCCATGTCTAATATGTAGCTGCATGCTGAATGTAATGTGACGGGCATCGCTGCAACATGCATATTTGACTTGCAATTCTCAATGTCTTGTTGATGTGCAACTTTTTGTACTTCGGTTGTTCTTGAACTCACATTGCCCCACTATTAATAGATAGAACGATGAAATTTTAGTATCTTGTTCACAAGGAAACTTATGAACTTGTAGTATGCTAAGTAGGTATGCAAATAGTTTAGGGTTTTGATATGGATTATTTATTCAAATGTAAAGATCTCGAACCTAAGCTACGAAGAAAGGTAAAAAAGTGATGATGGTGGTTGACATTGGAGAAACACGGTGATTGTGCTGACATGGAGAAAGATGGGGCTTGTTGGCAATTGAGAGGGATGTAGTGGTGATAGAGAGGGGCGGTGGGGATGTTAGTGATGGAGAAGGATGTGGGTGATGTTGGCATGGATGAATCGTAACAAATTGATCATGGGATGGATGATAATTAAATTAGTTTGGGGTTGAGTATATTTAGAATACTTTTAGACTATTATCATGTAAATTATGAAAAATATCGGGAGAGAGCCCCTCAACCAATAATAGGAGTTCGACTAGACTTCGAGGCAATGGGGATTTTAGTGATGGAGAAGGATGTGGGTGATGTTGGCATGGAGGAACCGTAACAAATTGATCATGGGGATGGATGATAATTAAATTAGTTTGTAGTTGAGTATATTTTGAATACTTTTAGACTATTATCATATAAATTGTCAAAAACATTGGAAGAGAGCCCCTCAACCAATAATAGTGGTCCGACTAGATTTCGAGGCATGTATGATACTTGCTAATATTTGAATGGTAAGTTATCTACTTAGTGGTTGAGTATACCATGTAGAGGGGTATAGATTGATTTGGTCTTAGATTAAAGAAAAAAAAAGGAAGGGGGGAGGGGTGTGGTCCGGGGTAAAGCATGCTTAAATTTTGAAAAACTAATTAATGAAATTTGATTCTTGTTGTCTGTATAACATGCTTGTTATGTTGTTATTACTTTGGGGTCTTCAAAAGCAAAGGTTGTGAGCATCATTTCAATGCGTTAAGCCTTCTCTAGTAATTCATTTTAATAAGCCAAGTGCCTAGATGCTTTAGTTAAATGACATGCATCACATGGGAGCACTTATGGCTTTGCACACATCTTCTTATAGCTTGCTTAAATTTGTTTGATGAACTAATTGATGAAAATTTTATTCTTGTCGTCTTTATAGCAAACTTATTATGTTCTTATTACTTTGGGGACTTTAAAGCAAAGCCTGTAAGCATCATTTAAATGCCTTAAGCCTTCTCAAGTGATTCATTTTAACAAGCCAAGTGCCTAGATGCTTTAGCTAAACGACATGCGTCACATGAGTGTAACTCTATCCCCATCAAATTTTCTAAAATACCCTCTAATGAACTCCGCCACCTTTGCGCTGGAGGATGTATGATGAGCTCGAATGACATAAGATTACTTGGCTCAATTTATAACCCAAACCCAAAATATTCAAATTAATGAAGGGATGCAATCAAACTTTTGTAGTCAATGGTCTACATGCACTTTCATGGTTGGGCCTTAAAAAATTCATGACTTAATCATCGTAGCCATATATGTCTCATCTTATCTTGTGAACTACAAGGAGCATTAGCGAATGCATCCCTCCTCCCATAAGCATCTTCTCCTCCCCATCGGAATGCCACCATTTGAATTTTAAACTATGACCTGATCGGATATAATACCAAAAGTCAACATTGCCAATTGGCATGATCAACTGCTCCAAAAGCCCAAGCTAATGGAGAAGGCACAACCAAGGCTTTATAAGTAATAGCTCAATCAGGCATATGCACGAGTTTGCAATTGCTCATGAATTATTCATCAATCATGATTAAATACATTTCCTTTATGAGCTTGTGGTCCTACTAGGAGCACTAAGGCTCTCACTTCCCTTCTCTCAAAAGCTTTATCTGATGAAGAATCACTTGTGAGTGAACTTTGACAGCTCAAGAACACTGTGAAAAACGAAACAAAAGTTAAGAGAGAGAGGGATGTAGGGCCTCCTAAAAGGAAGGCCTCCTTGAGGTAGGTGAGCTGGTGTCCCCAAAAAAAGTGCAGAACCGAAAGAGGTAGAGACTCAATCAAGTCATTGAAGGGTTGTTCATAACTCTCTTTGATAGTAAATCTCAATATTATTGCTGAAAATGAGGAAATACAGCCTATGGACCACCTTTATTTATACTCTCCTAAATGCAAGAGAACTAATAACTCAATAAAATATTAATCTGTCCAATATATAAAATGGAATCAAAGTAATGACTAACAAAACTTTGGAAAAGTAAACTTGATTGTTTGATTTACAATCAAACATGCTGCTGAATGAGTAGCTGCAATTCTGATAACAATGTTGATTTGCTGATCTAGTCATGGAATTTGTTTAAACCCTAGACTCTCCTATATGTTCCACTAATTCATAGGAATGGAGAAAACTTTCATCTTGAGTGTGATGATCTTGAATAGCCTATAGAATATCTACAAGTGGTCCTCTATAACTCCTTGTATGATATAGTTTATCTCTCCAGTGAACTAAGTGTGGCTTCTGACCAGATAAACTAATATTGATCTCTCTAGTGAACTAAGTATTGCTTCTGACCAGATAAACTAACATTGATCTGATCCACAATGATCGAATCATCCACTCCAAATTCTAGTGATGAAGCTAGTGCAATATTTGTGTATGGCTAGTTGTAGAGATACAACATTTTCTTCAAAATAAACATTTAAAGGTAATTGGAAGCTTGGGTTTGCTACTATATGGCAATATAATTTTTAACGGTAGAAATTTAACTTATACTCATTTTTATTATAAATAATTTTTTTTATCTTTCTAATGGTTTCATTAAATACCACTAATGTTAGTTTATACAACGTAGATTATATAATGAATTTAGATCGCAAAAGAAATTAAATTCTTAGATTAGATACCACTAATTACACGAAAATCACTTTATTTCTATGTAAACTTGATAATGAGTACGACCAAAACCAAATGATACTGCAACAATCGACAAATTTAAAGAACAACGAGAATTTCAAACTATAAAAAATCATCGATCAATTGAATTTTATGCTGCAGCTAAAATCCCAATTACAGCAAATTTGATTGAAATTGAAACTCTTGCAACAACTATAATGGCATTTATGAAGAAAAACATCAACATATTTAATCACCAAATTGAAGTAAATCTAGGCCTTATGCTAGCTTTTGGAGATACCTTCCCCCATAAGTTGTCTATCACACTTGCATTATATTGAAACGAATCTCACATTCAGCAGGTACTCATAATATTGAAACTTGAAAGTAGAAAGCATAGTTTTTTATTGAAAAAAGTTATTCTTGCATGCCTCAGGTTTTGATATTTATAAATATTTAGCTCCCACATTGGTTGCATCTCATTGGCTTGTATAAATTCTAAAATTCTATTAAATTCACAATATTGAAACAGAAGCCACCACCCTGAATCAACAATCACACAACAACTAGTGCCATCGAACATAATAATAGAGGCGCTAATAACTCACAGTCATGCCCACTAAAGAGATGTTGCTAAAAGCACACAACATTATCTACCTAAGAGAAGGCTATAACTCACAACAATATGCTTAGCTAAGAAAAATTCAACTTTGACGATTTCATATTCATCAAGCAAGCCTATAAATAAATTTTGTTTCCTATCATATAATATAAGAACCATTGCAAATAAGTTTGTCCTGTCTGTGCAGAAGATATCTCTAGAAGGCACCACTAGTACAAGGCACAATCTCATTTTCTAATATAATTGCGAGAACAAGCTGTGTATATTTGTCTAGAAAAGTGTTAGACAGGAAATCAAAAGGAGATGTAATGAGAAGAATTCAAAGCATTAGTAGAATAAAAGGTAAAATTATACGTATTCATATTATAATGCTTTAGTTGGTTTATACAAGATGTTGCACCTAAATCAACCATAAAAAATCAATCAGTTTATTTGATTTTGTTCCGAGTTTGGATTAGCCTTTTTTGGCACACCCCTAACCTTTAGGATTGAATCAGGTTGATGAGTTTTTAATTTCAGGCTTCTTTAAGGCATTCATCATTAGTAAAATTCTTGAAATATGGATGCAACTTAATTCAATCCACGTGATTTTTATTATTCTGTATCAAGAGTAAAAAAAAAGTATCAATTTGTTCGTTATCATAGATATGATATCATTAGATAATTCATTGTTAGTTGTGTTATCAAATTGCTTAATTGATTCCTCAACTATAGTTGATATGATTGGTTCAATTATTATTGTTTGCTCAATTTTATTTTCAATGTCCTATTTTGACTCTAGATTAAATATAGCTATAGGTTCTTGTGCATAGTCTTATATGGGTGCACATTTCAAAAGAACCAAGATGCAAATTCATATTATAATTGCAAATCAATTTTTGCATTTAAACTACCCTCAAAAGAATATTTATAAACTATGATCTCTTTATTAGATTGGATTCAACTATACATGATTCTTATATTGGTGTTTGTATTATAGGCTTTAGAGGAGATGATATTGATTTTTTAACTAACATAATCACAGGTGTAATAGTCTTAAGAAATTTAATATGATATTTTTAATATCTAATTATATGTAAAAAGCCTCATGCAATGATTTGGGTAAATTATAACTTAATTTATTCCTCATTTCTCACTTAAGACCTTTAGTGAACAACTAATAGTAACATAATAATCTATAGGCAAATAATGTTTAGCTATAAGACCTAGTAATCTTGCGTAATACTTGTACTATTTATTTATAAAAATTGTTAAATATATCATGTAGTTAATTCTGATATTCATTAAATGGTAAGTATCCTTCTTTTAGCCTATTTTTCATTTTAGCCCATGTTGTCTTTGTAGCTACACTTCACCAATATAATTTAACATGGTCCACTAGTTTTGATTTAGCAATTTCAACACTTTGGGAATTAAAAAAAATGAAAATTTTCAAAAAAATCTTCTAAGTTATTGATCTAATTTAAAATTTTCCTAAGATTGTACCTCCCATCAAATGTGAGAAAATAATTTTGAATATCATGATAGTCACGCTGTAGTTGCATAGAATCATAGCATACTTTACTTTGTTTAAATTGCTGCATTAATTATTTTTAAATAACTCCATTATACGTCCTACTTTAGTTGGCATGACGATGCAATCTTAAGCTCTGATATCAATTTGATACAAAATGCTTAAGGGTTTAAGATTCTTAATGCAACTACCATGGTGCAATGAATGTAACTCACAAAAGAAATTAGGATTCGCATATCAAATGATACCAATTATAAAATACTTTTCTTTAGGTGTAAACTTGAAAATACATAAGATCAAAATCATCCAATAAAACAAAGAAAAAAAAGTGAGCTGTTAATTTTGTACACCACAATTGAAATCACATTTATAGTAAAATTGACCAAAATTAGGACCTGGCAACACCAAGGTTAAAGTATTCAAGAAGGAAAATTCTATTACAAATCAATTTTAATCCTAGATGCATGAAGTATCTCTTCTTAAGATAAGGAAATTTCCTAGACTTTGTTTTACCATGTTACTTTAGCCACAAGCTTGTGGATAAAAGGATGCTGAAAACTTAAGTTAGTGCTAACAAGTTTTAAAAGGGCCTTCCAAAAAAAAAACTAATAAATCCCACATCTCTATCAAAAATAACGGAAGTAGATAGACCATGAAGTTTAACAATCTACTTAAAAATTAATATAGCGACTTGAGAACCATTAATTCTTTTAAACAATAAAATAAAGTGAATCATCTTAAAAACTTATTGATAGTTAAATTTATATTTTAGGTAAACTTGAGATGAAACTCATTCTATTGTTTTCCAAAGAGCTACAAAGGTGTGTAAGGGCCAACGTGCTTTTTAATTATTTTGATAAGTTGGCATACTTGACACCTAATATTGTTATGGTCTATACAACAACAACAACATCAAGCCTTTATCCCACTACGTGGGGTCGGCTACATGAATTATTTTTCTCCATGTGTCCTGTTAAGAGTCAAATTCTCATTTAAATCTAATAAAGAAATGTCATTTCTAATATTTTCTAAGAAAGTCTTTTTAGATATACCTCTGCCTTTCTTAACATTAGCCAAATCTAATACATCTATTTTCTAACTAGGTCATCGGAAGGCTGCCATTTTATGTTACCAAATCATCTAAGGCGACTCTCTAATCTTATCATCCACTGGAGCTACACCAACCTTTTCACATACATGCTCGTTTCGTACCTTGTCTCTAAGAGTAAAGCCACTCATCCACCTGAGCATCCTCATTTCTGAAACACTTAACTTAATATTATGCTTCTCTTTCAATGACCAAAATTTTGCACCATAAAGTATCGCAGGTCTCACCACCATCTTATAGAATTTTCCCTTAAGTTTGAGGGGAACTTTTCTATCACACAACAAGCCCGAAGCATTCCAACACTTCAACCATCCAACTTGAATTCTACTAATAATACCCTCATCTATTTCACCATCACTCAGAGCAATAAATCCAAGATATCTAAAACGTGTACTCTTGTTAATGACTTGATCGCCCAAAGATCAAAGTCACAATCCCCCCACTAGATCTATTACTACTAAAATCACACTCCATAGATTCAGTTTTACTTAAACGGAAACCTTTAAACTCTAAGGCTGACCTCCATAATTCATGTTTACCTTCAATACCCTCTCTAGTCTTATCAACAAGAAAAATATCATCAGCAAAAAGCATACTGATAGGAAACACTTGGATTTCCAAGTGTTTCTCACCAAAACCAAGTAGATCCAATGTAAAACTGCTTTCCACAGCAGAAATCAGCCAAGAAACAGTGGAAAAATAGCAAATCGGAGAGAAAACCGTGGAGAAAAGACTTGTATTTTTACTAATAGATGAAACAGAATAGAAAAGATACAATTGATCCTCAATTCGAGAGGAGGATCGATCTCTCCCAAATCTCTAGACGCCGCTAGAGCCCAAAGAAACCTAAATCTAAGAGATCTCAAATTTCAGCCAAATTCAAGATGCCCAAACTCTAGCAAAAATCAACTATTTAATGCATACAAATCAAAAGGAATTCCCTAAACAGTCCCTACATTCAAATTTCTCTCTAAAACCCCCCAAAATCCTTCCTAAGACGCTCCGTTTGAGCTGTCGGCCTGCCTGATCTCCGCAGGAGGCGGAGATCACGCGACGTTTTGCATCTGAGCCTGTCCCGTGCGGACCGGCTGGACCGGTCCACTGGACTGGTCCAGTGGACCGGTCTAACACATACACTAGGGTACAATCTGTTGCAAATGTCTAGTGAGAACATCCACGACTAAGGAAAAAAGATTCGGGCTTAAGGCTGATCATCCTTGATGTAACCCAACTGAAATAGAAGAATACTTGGTCAAACCACCTTGTTTTTGAACACAAGTTCAAGTAACAGCTCCTATGTACTTATCCTTAATGAATTGAATATAAACATTATTAACCCCTTTCATTTCTAGAACTCTGCATAGCACTTCTCTTGGAACTTTATCAAGGCATATATAGTCTATCTTCAACTAAAATTGGTCTATTTTGTGTCAATGTCATGCCAACCCTCCAACATATAGCTCCCATACTAGAAAATTTCTAACTGAAAGGGGTCTATTGGTAACCATTTCTAAGATTTATCTTTGAAAAACACATGAATCATGTAGTTGAGTTAAACCATGCTATCTTAATGTGGTAAAAAATCTTTAATTTACTCTGATCTTATTGTTGGCTCTACTATATATGTGGTAAAATAATTATTAAATTTTAATGATTCTTGGGCAACGCATGGACTATTGCTCTCATGAAGAGAGCTTTCAGCTTGAAATGCATCTACTTGTCTTTTCCGCTCAACAAGTTCCTTCGCATTAATTTTGAACATGAATCTATTATCAAATCTATAACATGCTGAATATTTCTTACCAGATGTACAGAAAACTCCTTCAGAACGAAGTAATTAACGTCCTCTAATTGTTTTGCAGTGTTAGTTGGTATGGATTGAATAGAATTAGATTAAGTTAGGCAATAAGATGATAATAAGGCAATAATCTTTGCCCACTTTTACAAATTATTTGGTAGAGAATTTTTAGAAGTAACTTGGAAGAAAAAGAAACTATTAGCTTAGGTGATATTTTATTTTTATAGCTGTGTTTAGCTTCAAGTTCAAATGTTCTAGGAGTAAGTCACCTAATCTAAGCTTCATTGGATTTGAATATGAGCATTCTCTCTTCTATGATGGATGGCATTCATATAATAAATCCTATGTTTTTTAGGTGAACATTTGCTGCATCCTTTAGTTCATATAACATCAAATATGGTTTAAATGGCTACCCAATTGGACTGGCACTAGGCATCTCTTAGTCAAAGGATTGATTTTTCTAGGTTGTCCCTCCTTCGGAGGGCCAATTTATGAAGTTGGAGATCTAGGAGGATGATAGTAATACCTCTCAATGACTAAGATCCTATGATGAGCTTGATGTTGGGTTTTAGGTGCATAGAGGTTCACCCAACATTCTTACAAATTTAGACAGAACAACGCATATTTTTTTAAGCAAACACACATAGTTGTCATCTCCTCAATTTTTTTTTTAAATTCATAAGCTTATCCAGCAGTTGTTTCATATGATAGGGAGGAATATAATTGAGTTTAAGTCTATATTTCAATTTTTTTCTAGTTTTTAATTGATGGTGACTATGACGAAATATGTCAATTTGAACTAGTCATCAAAATCTTTTCTTGGAGCCAAATTGGCTTGACTTTGGAAAACCTCATATGTTACTTATTTGATAAGTGATATTCATAAAAAAAACCTCTTAACTCGCTAACATAAGAAGGCATTAGGTTCGTGCCTACCATCTAAGGAATGTGCATCAATCTTAAGTGTCTAGGATCTTGTACAATATAAAGTGGGTGATTATGATGAAGATTAAATTAAGGATCTTCATCAAAGTTATTTCAAGGACTGTGAAAAGGTTGAGGATTAGGTTTGATAATTGATAGTGGTAGCCCTAAGACCACTAGTTCAAGGTGCAGTAAAAATTTTGGAAGGATATGTTGAGAGATATCATCTCCGTTGTATCTAGAAGTTTGTAAAGATGCTTTCATTGCCTGAGTCTTTGCAATTACATGGGTAGCTGAGGATGTCAAATTTGGTCAAAAGTTTATTACTTTTTTCATATTGTGTAGTGATATGTTCACCTTTTGTTTCCTTGATGCTTTAAAGTATCAACATTTGCTTATTTTGACCCAAACAAATTTTAATCTCTCTTGCCCCTCAAAGTTCAACAATTCTCAATAATCAATAAAAATCAATAAGAACATTAATTAAATTTTAAAATAATGATTATATTGATGATTCAAAATTTTATTACATTTTATATTATTTTTTTATTACGTTCTTATTAACTTGTGTTGGTCTTATTCATCATCCGTCAAAAAAAGTCAACATCAAGATCTTCATCTTGTAATTGTGAAGGTTCAATTTTATTTTTATTTTGCATAAATAATTCGTCATCCAATGACATCTCATTATTAACTAATGTATTTTCATCATCCTCTAAACTTTCCTTTTTCAATATGTCCATCTTTTAATCTCTTATTGTACATAATGTAAACCAAGGAGTTTGTCTTTTCAATTGTCAAATGATTTCATTTCTTAGTATGAATAAGAACTCCAATTTCACTTACACACTGATGATGAATGTATAAAACCAAGTTCTTTGATTACAAATCCTTATTATTCAGCAGTTTCATAGCCAAATTAAATCCACTACTCAACTAAATGCAATTACCATACTATAAATTGAAAAAAAAAAAGTTTAATTGATAAATATTAGAAGTTATCAGGGGAACATTTCACTATAGTATCTTTGTTTTATTATAATCCAAAGAAGCATTTCTTATTTCTAAGAGCTATGAGTTCTTTCGCCCTCTCTGTTGAGTCATCTATGTATATAATGGTACAAACCAAATTTGATCTTTTGATTGGTGGTTTGTTCTCAACATATTAATATTGAGGTTTGCTGCAACAAGAGTAGAGGCAATAGAGCAACCGTGATAGAGTAGCAACAACAACAGTGTAATAGTGGCGACACAACAACAACAATGGTGGTATAGCAGGGTCAGGCTGCAGCTGCGCACACTCTTGCGATGAGCAGCTTGCATGTCTTGAGGCACGAAGCTCTCAGTTTGCTTCTAGTTTTTTTAACAAATAGGTATAATTTGATATTTTGGTCTTATGAATTAAAATTTTAAATGGCAAAATTAGAGGCTTATGTCTCTTTCAAATACATTGTGGCATGTCTTAAGGCACGCCGTACTCCCACTAAGGCGTACGCCTTTGGTGGAAAAAGCAAGGCATACACCTCATTGCATTTCCTATACACCTTGGGCTGAGGCGTGCCTTGAGTTGTGCAATTTTAGACTGTGATTTCAAGATGTTTCTGCAAATTATTTGAACTTCACTTAGAAGAAACTTGCATTTATTATGTTCTGATATGGTGAGGCCCCTCCTTGCTTCTCTTTCATTAATTTTAGGCTATTAATAGTTATTAATATCTAAATTATGTGTGATGGAAATGAGATTGTTATGATGCATCTGTGACACGACTGGGAAGTAAAAATTTAGGAATAATTATGCTTAGTGGAAATTGAATTAACATTTATTGAAAGTAAGGTGATTGAAAATAGGTTTGGGTGGCGATTATGTACAATGAAGGGTGGAAAATATGCTTGTGATACAAGTTGATAAAATTAGTATCATAGAATTACAAGTGAAAAAAATATAGAATTAAGATTTTATTGATAGATGTTCAAGATGATTTGCGAAGAATAGGTTTAACATGTTAGAAAACACTCAATAGGAATAACTGATAAATGAATAATCATAACATCAACCACAAATAATTGGGTTAAGGCTAATAATTGTCAACTCTAATTATTTTGATGTTAATTTTTATGGAACAATATACCATTTTATCATGTTAGGACTTATGTGGAGGACTAAAGTGGAAGGTCCTCCAAGTTTTGGATGCTTGTAAAGTGCCCATAAATCTATGACCTATGTGAAATTCATAACTTATTTATTTTAGCTAGTGCGCATATGATGAATTGTGATATTGCTCTTATTCTTGGAAGGTTTGAAACTTGCTTATGGCTTTATATTGATCAACTATTGTTTGACTTTGTTAGGGCTTGTTTAGTTTGCTTTTTGAGTATGAGTATTTCTTAAATCTTTCAATGACAGTGGAACTTTTCTGATTGTCTTGAAGTCGTCAATATTGTATATTTAAAAATTTCATCATTAGAATTTTTCTAAAGAATGTATTTATTTTTGTTGGATAAAGTTCTTTGGCTAGCATCTTTCAGCCATGCTATTGAACTTAATGAATATCAATAGCTGTGGACTGAGCCACTCTATTTTCGGGAATAGTTAAATTTAAACTGCTGAACGCATGTCAACTATTTAGACTCTTTTAATAGAATCTAGAAATCATGCTGTATCAAGAATCTGTTGTCATGGTGGATTGGAACCAAACCTTTCATATGCCATGCTTTTTTGTGTATTTTATGAGGAAATGATCAAAATGGTCTATTAACTTATTTTTAGGGATCAAAACGATCCCCAACTCTTTTGAGGGATCAATTTAATCCCTCAACTCTTTAAAATGAGATGTTTTTTGTCCTAACATCTAATGTTTGAGTTAATAGTGTTAAATGTAAAGGTATTTTGGTTATTTTTTAATTAAATATTTAATAAATATAATTTTCAAGTCATTATAATTTTTCTAAAAAAAATTATTAAATATTTCTTTAATAGAAAAAATAATAAAAATTTTAATCATATTTTATAAAATATGATTGGTAAAAATGTATGACTAAATTGAAAATAACATCTATTTGCATGTAATTTCTCTAAATCAATAACTCATATGTATATCCTCTTGGATCAAAATAATCAAAAAGTTTTTAATAAATCAATGATGCACTATGGCTCAAACGCAATCGACGATCCCTGCTCGATCGAATGAAGCTCGGTAGGCTGCGCGACTTGCGACCTACTATGTTGAAGTAATCGATGATTGCTGCTCGATCGAATGAAGCTCGCTAGGCTATTGGGCGTGCGAGCTACTGTGTCGATGCAATCGACAATCTCTGCTTGATTGATGGCTTGCTAGGGCTTCAAACGTCGTAGTCAATGTGTGCGCGGGACGACGCTAGGGTCGAATTGTGCTCGATGCGTGCGCTGCGAAACGCTAGGGTTGAAGTTGTGGTCTATGCTCACTGCGTTGTGGAACGTGGGAGTCGAAGCCGCTAGATGATGTTATTGGGGTTTCGACGCTCCCGAAGGATTTGAATGATTCAACAGCTTATTGCTGTCTATAATGAAAGTCGAAGGTTCTGTAAAATTTTTCTTACAATTATACCTCTGCCGTTTCTTTGATACATCCAAATTTTCTGCTCAAAGTTAACGGGAGGATCAAAAAGGCCCCATTTTAAAAGTTAAGTGACTAAATTGATCTTTCAAAAAAGTTAGGAAATTATTTTGATGCATCACAATGATTTCAAGGATCACTTTGATTCTTTTCTCTATACTTTACTGTCTCACTGTTTAGAGTGGTAACCGAGTAGATTGCCTGTGTAGCAGAATATTGAAATTAAGCTAATGCGACCAACTTAATCACTGGATGTATTGTAAGATTATTTGAAATCTTGGTTGATACTTTCTACTTATCATCCATCACTAACGCTTCTGTTTCTGTCCCACTATGTACAATGGCAGCCTGGGAATTCTGCTTCGTTGTTCTTTTATCCCTTGGTGCTGTCCAAATTCTGCAGACAAAAACATGCTCGATTTCAGTTGCTATTATCTCATTAAACTACTACGATACCTTTTTCTTTATGTGGATTCTGTTTAGAAGTTCCCTGAACAAAAAGTACTCTTACTGTAATGATTATCATGCGTGGTAGTGTAGATTGATAGTAGTGTTTGTTAAACCATGCACTTTAGTAGCCTGTGTTGATAATGACTTACTGTGCTTATTCGTTATCCCTGCCAACGACTCAGGCAAATGGCTTACCCACTCACTCTGGCATGACTCAGTGAGTCTCGGTGGTGGTCTGGCAAGGCGGCTACAGCAGCCACTTTAATCATTTAGTATTTTGTTATAAAAGCTGTATTACTGTAGCAATTTAGTTGTGAAGCATATAGATGAGAGTCATCTGAAATGACCGTCTTCTTCCTCCAGTTCTTGATTTCTCTCTGGTTTTACTTTGCTGTTTAATTCTCATTTCACATTTGGGACATAACTTGAGATGCCCATGATGAGGTGACATTATTTTGTGCGGACGCCGAACGTCGTAGGGAGACAAAATAGAATGCACCATGTTGTCCCCTGTTCGGCACCATACTTGGTACTACATTCGGCGCATTCTGGCTGATCTCCATCTCTGTTTATGACATACTATTTCAACTGTAATATGATGAATCTTGGTTGCGGTGGATGCAGCATTTATCTATTGAAAGCCGGTCATTATGACCATGGTTCTCGATGCACTGACTTCTCCGCACAGGAAATCTCAAAGCCCATTCTCCCTCTCTTCATCTCCATCCAAAAAGCATCGAGACGAGTTGGGCAGCTGGTCCACTCTGCTGGACCGCCATCGCTACCTCTTGACAATGCTGGCCTTACTGGCCTTCCTCTGCACCATCTATCTCTACTTCGCAGTTACATTTGGTGCCACAGATTCATGCTCTGGACTCTCTGGTGCGCAGAAGGCTCTGTGCATGGCCAAGCTGATGCCAAAGAAGGGAAAGTTGAAGTTCTTCTAGCTTTTCTTGCCCTTGTAAGTACTCAGACTTAGCTTCGTTTGGGAAAACTTTCTTAGTGTTTTTTAAAGTTGTTTTTTAGTACAAAAATTAAATTTTTTTACTAAAAATCTACTTTTTAAGAAGCAGTAAAAAAATTGTCCCAAATGGAGCCTTAGCATATCCAGAAGTTTGGATACCAAGATTCCTTGATGACCTGCTAATTGTTTTCTTTGTGATTTAACTCTCTGGAACATCACTGACTTCATACTGCTCAACTGTTACTCTCAAATCCTGCTTTCAGGTCTAAATAAATATATATGTGCAGATTGCCATTCATCTTTTTCCAAACTTATGGTTATTGCTGATTCTATATGGTAAATTAAAATTTGGTGGGTGTCGATTATCTGTATTTTTAAATGAAAGAAATTTATTAATTTAATTGCATTTTATTATACCAAACAAATTCTTTTCATGCTTCTTAATTATTCTAGAGAAAGTCTTGTGGTGTCAGAATCGTGTAGACTCTTTTTTTTTTGGGGGGGGGGGGGGGGAATGAGGGCTTGAGCCCATATATTACTATGTAAAAAAGTTACAAGTAAGCTATAATAAAAAGGTTTATCCTCAAACAAAAGGAGAATAAACCAAAAACCTATGCCTCCCAAAAGAGCTAGAAAATAGCAGAAAAAGAACAGTAAAAGAACAACCGTAGCATAAAGACAAAAATGAAAGTTTTTGAGCTCTCAAAAATGGACTCAGACTGCTAATCGCAAAATAGATTGAATCCCAGCATAATCTTGCATAGATCTCCTGGTTGCCCAAGAGGCCCTACAAGGAGATGATTAGCAGCTACATCATCATCCTCCTTAAAACCGTCCCTTCCTGGTTGCTAAAAGCCGTCCAGGAAGTATAAAATTTCAGCCGCTGCTCAGAATAGATAACAAAAAGGGTCCAGCCAAAAAATAGCTTCCAGAAATGTTGCCCAGCCCGTGCAAAACAGAGAAGAAAGAGTTTTGCATAGCAGAAAATAGAAAACCATGGTAAACACCTTCCATCCAGCAATCCAGCAAACAGAGAAAAAATCAGGCGAGAGCAAGGCTATGGTTAAGGTGGCCAAAAGGATGCTCAAGTTATCTTTATGCTTCCAGGACGGAGCCTTCTCCTCTACAACAAGCTTAATGATATAGCATAAAGTGGATATACTTCTAAACTTGAAGTTGAATCTCCTCTCATTTCTTTCTCTTCATAGGTAATAGGTAGCACAGCAAACCGTAAGCAATGAAAAATCCCTTTGGTTTTTATACATGTAACTTCTCTCTCCCAAAAAATGAAGCACTTGTAAAAGCCTGGGTCTCATAAGAAACTCCCCCACAGCAGGTACCAAATGTTTCATTACCGCAAAAGCATAGTCACATTCAAACAGCATGTGAGCATTAGACTCATTATGCAAATAACATAGCAAACAAGTAGGCTGCACAATAATATTCCTTTTAATGAGTTCATCAGCTGTTTTAAGGCCACCATTAAGAGCAATCCAAGTGTAGGTGGAATATTTCAGTTGATGCAGTTTGTGCCACACTAACAAGTGCCAATCCGTGAATGGTTCTTCCCGGTAATAAAAATTTTTAAAAGAGGAAAAAGAAGGCCTCTTCTTATCAATCCAGCCAATCGTGCAATTCGAGTAATTGTTCAGAGTAATTTGGCCAAAAAACTGATTTAAAACCTCATGAACAAAGCTCAGAAAACACCAAACTCCCTCCAACCAAAAATCAGAAATCCTGGCATGACACGGGATATGATTTTGGAGATTGCAATTGAGTAAAACAGACAAAAGGGACATGCCCTGCAACCAAGGATCCCACAGCAAAGCAATTTTGCTATTTATGTTGATCTCAAAGTGAATGCTTGAGCTAGCAATTCTAGCCACTTTTCCAATTTCCCGCCAAAGAACAGAGGCTTTCATATTTGAAGGAGTCCAAGGGGTGCCATATTTAATGTTCAAATAGGAGAAGAGAAGCGACTTAGAGTTATAAAATCTGAATAACAAAGAGCATTGGTTAGCAAATTGAAGAGCTTGTAGATCCAGATTTCCCAACCCACCAAACTTTTTGGGTTTACAAGTTCTCTTCCATGCTATGAGTTGCATTTTCCTAGCCTCCACATCTCCAAAAAAGAGAAATCTTGAGCATAACCGGCTCAACTTCTTAATACATGCTTTGGGAAAAATAGCGCCCCTAATCCAATAGGCAATGGTGTTGCAAACCGTATATTTTAGAAATTGGAGTCGACCTGTAAATGAAAGGAGTCTAGCTTTCAAACCAGCTAAATGACTAGAAATGGTTTGCATTAGGGGTTGAAAATCAGCTATGCCAAGCTTTTTAACTGAAATGGGGATGCCCAAGTAAGTCATCTTAGTAAAAGATGTAGGGCTGCGAAGGGCTTCACATACAAATGAAGGGTTAGCAATGTAATTGGAGATAATAAGCTTGCTCTTATCATGATTGACCAAAAGATCATAAATCTTGGCAAATGTATCAAGAATATTTAAGAGAATTTCACAGTTGACAGGTGTGGCATCTCCAAAAATGAGGAGGTCATCAGCATATAATAAGTGAGTAAATTGCATATCCTTCTTTTGGATGGCTATAAATCTATCCAGTCATGTAGACTTGTCAATCATACAAGTGAATGCATCCATAGCGATACAGAACAAATAAGGACTAAGGGGACAACCTTGCCTGATCCCAGAAGAAGATAGAAAGTGACCCTCCAACGCACCATCAATGGAAATAGAAAAATGAACATTAATAATACAGACTTTAACCCAATGAATAAATGGAAGAGGAAAACCTTTGTGCCGCATTCTATCAAGGATAAAATCTCTAGAAATAGAGTCAAAAGCCTTACGAATGTTCAGTTTGGCACACATCAACTTGCTTTTGGCAGATTTTTTAAATTCCATAAGAAGTTCAGAAGCAAGCAAGATATTATCCGTAGCAATACGATTCTTAATGAATCCAGCTTGGTTATCCCCAATAATAGTTGGCATAATGTCCTTCATTCTAGAAGCCAAGATTTTAGAAATGATCTTATAAAAGACATTGCAAAGAGCTATTGGTTTAAAATCCGAGATATCAGTGCATGGGCAGATTTTGGAATCAATGCAATAGCTGTGGCCTTGACTTTGTTAGGAAGATACCCCTTAGAGAAAAAAGATTTAACAGCTTTACATACCAAAGGACCAGTGATTAACCAAGTTGATTTATAGAACTCAAAGTTGAACCCATCGGGTCCAGGAGAAGAGTTAGAATTCCCTTTGAAAATTGCATCTTTAATTTCATCATCTGAAACAGCCATAGTAAGCATATTAGCTAATTGAGGATGGATAACATTACCTTGTGGGATGGAGGAAGATTCCCCCAAAGAATCAGGAATAGGGGCATTAAAGAGCCTCTCAAAATGAAGAATGAAAGTGGAAATCAAGTCCTTTCTGACTTGAGGATCGTCATTAGCAACCAACGGAGAAGAACTATGATTCCTTCTTTTCATAATCCTCGCATAAATAAATTTAAGGTCGTCCTCCCCTTGAGAAAGTCATTTCAATTTAGCACGTTGGGTCACCCAACTAGTCCAGGAAGATGAGCATTCCACGATTTGAGCATTAATGCATTTCAGATTTTGGTTCAAAATGGGGTTTTGAGGGTCAGCAGAAATCTTTTGAAGGCAAATAGCTTGTTGTTCCTTAAGAGAGGAAAGGTTAACAAAAAGGAGAGAAGAGCTAGCCCACTCTTTAGCTTTGATGCTCATCTTGAGTTTGTTAAGCTTGAAATAAAGCCCATGGATTGGATTCCCATGAATCGGTTGAGCAAAAATGTTAAGTAATTCAGACCAAAAGCTGTCTTGTTTGGTCCAAAATTTTTTTAATAAGAATCTATGCTTCGGTTTAACAGACTATCCAGAGAACAGAACAATGGGTGAATGATCTGAACATGAAGGGTTAAGAGCTTCATAAAAGGAATTAGGAAAACTTTCAAGCCACAGATCATTGATCAGCATTCTATCTAACTTCAGATGAATGGGGTCATTAGCTCTTTGGTTAAACCAGATATATTTCAAACCAGTAGAGGCTAAATCAAGTAAGCCCATATCGAAAATGAGAGATTTAAAATCCCAGATGTGCGAAGAGAGTAGGGGTGTGCCACCATATTTCTCTTCCGGATAGAGACAACAGTTGAAATCGCCAAGAATAAGCCAAGGGGAGGAAATATTGCTTCCAATAACTCTAAGATCATCCCAGAGAAAATTTATGTTCGCTTGTGAGTTAGAAGCATAGACAACCGACAGGACCCCAAGGAGATCCGCCCCCTTGTAGAGATCTCCGGAAATCAGTTGCGGGGTGAAAGTAGTAGGTTTAAATTGAATCAAATGTGGATCCCATTTGATCCAAATCCTTCCGGAACTAGCAAGATTGAAGTTATGACAACAATCCTCGTTGTCAAAAATCCGATGGTTAGAGCAAAACCAAGGGCTCAGAAGGCTTTTTTCATGAATCCTGTTCTCCAAAACACAGAACAATTCGAGATTATGCTGACGTACTAACTGTTTGCAAGCCCAAACCTTATCCGGGCTGTTGAAACCTCTCACATTCCAAGCCGCAAGACGGGGCGTGGTCATTAGGATTTAGAAGATTGGTTAGGAGCTTTTTTAGATTGCTTGCTCCTAGAAGCTTTGGTTGGGAGTGGCATTGACATTTGGCTGGATTCCCGTTGGGAAGTTGAAGAGGGTGGAGGCATAGATTCCTTAGAACCTTCCTGTAACAAATCGATTTGGGGAAAGAACTTTATCCTGCTGCTTAGGGATAGTGCTAGTGCTGGAGCTAGGAATTTCTTCCGTCGGAGAATTCAGATTAGGAATAGTGATAGCTAGAGAGTCATCTATGATAAGCGGAGTGGGAATGACTACCATGGGCGGCTGAAAAGAGGGAATAACTTCACTAACCGAAGCTTGTTTGGAGTTGGTAGGATTTTCTGGATGTTGCTGGGAAGCGGAAGCTGCTGACTGAGACATGAATTGCTGAGATTGGAGAGTGGTGTTTCTGTTAGATGGCCTTGGAGGTATGCGGCTAGTGCTCCTACCTCGCGGAGGAGGCTGAGTGACAACTTGAGAAGTGGGAGGCTTAGATGGGCAGAATTCTGGAGTATGCACAATTGAACCGCAATGCTCGCAAGGGACCAATTTCCACTCATATTGAATTTTAAGAGAGAAAGGCTCCCCCAAAATGGTGATGGGAATTACTTTAGGATATACACAATCCTTGGATACCTGAACACAGACTCTTGCATAAGTCAATCTAGATTTTTCTGCCGTTAGGTCATCCATAGTCAAATGAATCCCAATTTTACTGGCTATACGTGATATTCCTTCCAGAGTCCAACAAGGAAGGGGCAAATCTAAAATTTTAAACCAAATGGGGATAGAAGTAAACTCTTCTCGTACTGGTTTGAAATTAGGAACCCATTTTTGTAACGCAAACGGCTTTCCTAGAAAGAACCATATACGACCAGCCATAGCCATCTCGTAATCTTCTTGGGACGAAAACTTCAACATAAAAAAGCCATCGCTAAGAGATAGTAATTTCATCATACCTTTAAGTTTCCTTACCTTACAAATAGCAGAGAGCAAAGATTCGTAGAAGGGGCGTCTACTGATGGAATAACCTACCAACGACAAACCCCATTCGTCCTTCGCAACTTTGACATGAGATTCATTAAAATCCAGCGGATCCTCCGGCAAAGAGGAGGGGGAGAGCACAAAAGCATTTCCAGGCCTTGGGGTAGCTACAACATTGATGTAGCTAAGAGTAGTTGGAGGGGAAGGCAAAACCCTCTTAGAAGAAAGAGGAGGAAACTCCTATGGGGAAGAGAGGTTGGCCATCGGGGTGGAGGAGCTCCCCTGGCCACGCCGGGAGGAAGGGGCGGGAAGCTGAAGTCAGGAGCAGAAGTCGGCTAGAGTGGAAAAAACCCTAGCAGACCGCTTGTATTCTCAATTTTCTAGAAATTGTGTAGACAAAGAAAGCATGATTTTTATATGAATTTGAATTTATTTTATATATGTTGACATAAGGTTTATGATTTTTTGTTAATTTAATATATTTTTTTAATTTTGAATGATAAAAATAGAATTTTGAAAGATTTTAAAGTTAAGGTTAAGGTTCTGTCTAAGAAGATTGTTTTTTATAAGGATGATTGTAAAATTGTTCAGGGAAAGTAGTTATTTTGAAAGCTGTTGTAAAAAAAAAAAAAACTTTCTAGTACATAAATTTCTTAAAACAATAAGAAAGTAATAGCCATACAGATCCTACTATAATGAGAAAACAAACAAAAATAAAATACAATTTGAATGTAAACAAAATTTGTTGCTCAATGAGAACTTCATTCAAACATTTTCCATCTTTCTAAATCCAAATAGGATGATAGCATGATAGCTCTATTTGATGATATTTCAATGAGTACAAGAAAACTTAATTCTAAATTTTTAAAATTCCTATTAAAAAATTCAAATAATAAAAGGGATCACTTTGGATCGTCCGATGAATTGTCTTGATTTATGACATAAATGTACTGGAAGGTCCCTCTGCGATGTGATTTTGATGAAGAGAATTCACAGGCTTCGAGAATTATATAGCTTAGTTACAACCAACATCAACATTTGCAATCAATCAATATCGATATTCACGATCAATATCGCCTGAAGTTATTCAATTATTAATATTTGACACTAGCTTTTCCAATCATATGATCTTCTCTCATATAAAAGAAGAATGATCAATCATGCCATTGCTTGTTGATCGATGTTATTTTTTTCAGCTGATCATTATTCAATGTTTACTAATGTTTTGCATTTACTAGTCAATGATTTCTAACATTTTCCTTCGTGGTCAACAATCTCCCTTTTAATAAGGGGAATGAACAAGAAAATAATCAATCATTACTTGGTATCCAACCTTCCCAATTGATCGTTGTTAATGCATATCAATGTCTGATGTCTACTAGCAACTAATGTTCAATGACCCCCAAATGTCGTTTGAAAATCAAGCAGAATGCGCCATGTCATCCTTTTGCTCGGTACCGCGGCTCGATATTGCTCGCTACCGCTGACGTTGCTGCACCTGATTAGCCTCCGAAATAGAGCTGCGTCTGACCTTCACATAGAATTTGCATGCATATACTTTTATAATGAAAATGATATATCAAACCACTTATTATCACTTAGACACCCAACATTCCTAGTCAACTAACATTTGACACCTAACATTATAAAAAATTTGTTATTGATCTATTATCAAAATAATAATATTATTTGAGCTTTATATTAGGCCAATATTCTCCTCCAAATTATTATTTTTATTACAGCTCTTAAGGCCTACGCTCGGAGGGAAAAGAAAAACCAGAGAAATGGCGGGCTCTGGCGACCTCCAGCTCTACCGCTATCCTCAGTCTAAGTCCGTCGACGCCGTCCGGTGGCTCCATCCCCTCTCTGCCTTCGATCGGTTCATCGCCACCGCGCTTTACGACACCGACGACGCTTCATCATCCGTTGATATACATTCCCTGAACCTCAACTCCGACCCTGAAAACCCTAACCGTAGCAAGCCTCTTCTCCGTCCCCGCTCCAGCTGGCCATCTCCATCGCGAATTTCGTCCCTCCGAACCTCCGAGATTCCTCAGAAGCACGTTGTCGCCGCCCTCTCCACATTTGCTGGATACGTTCACTTCCTCTTTATATATATATACTATAAAAATGTAATAAGTAAAACAAATTTACATTTTAATATCATATAGCCATTGCAATTTATATTAGTCAAAATAGCACTGCCGATGCCAATTAAAGGGTTGAGTGGTTCAACCTCTAACTTTTACAGAGTGATTCAGAAACCTTTGCAATCTTATTTTAAGTCGAATCATATTAGATTTCGAGCTACTCCTAATTAATACTTCTTTGGTTCTACCACTAATAACCAGCTAGCTTACTATTCCATTCAGTCAGCCAGCAAGCCAGAAATCTCATCACCTAAACTTATACATAAATGATCAAAGCCTGAACCAATCATTAACGGTAGAAAAGCAAAAACAAAGGCAAAGCAGCTCTACATGCATTTAATGGAGAAGATCATGGTAATGTTGCAGTACTAGGGAGTGTTGATCTTCCTTCAGTGGTAAATCTCCTTTAGTTGCCTTGTGCCCTTGCCCAGAGCTTGGCCCGCCATTATTGAACTTCATCTCTTTAACACTGGCTTTTGGATTGTCCAGCCGAGCTGATGAAGTGATAATGAGGTAAAAGAAAGCTAGCAGAAACCTTAGAGTTAGATGATATTTAGGTTTAGAGACCATTGCTGAATGAATATTTTTAGCACGCAATGATGTTGTTTCAGAGTACTTAGCATTTATAGAGGAAGAACTGGAATGTGGATGATATCATTGATAGGTTAATTTTCCACTAATCATTTCTCCAATCAACAGACGCTTCGTGTGAAGTTCATTTGATTACGTTAATTACTATTTGTGCGTGAGCGCATGAATAGGGTTGTGACTGTCACTAATTATAGTCAAGCGGGCTTAATTTATATATCTACGTTGCGTGTAGGGCTGTAAAAACAGAAGTTTGTGCTCCATTCGATTGTGATCGGTTTAGTACTTATCTTGACTTCGGTTGTTTTTTATAAGCTCGTGTCAAATATAAATAAAAAATCATCTTGTTTGACTTCATAATATTCGCCAAATGAATGCATACGTATTTATATTTATTTATATGTGTATGGGCATTAGTGGATTGTGTATATTTATATACATTTATTCATATTTATATGATTATAATATATACTAGGTAAGTTAATAAATTCCACACAGAGAAAATTATGGCCCACTCAAGCTTCACTTATTTATAGGTAGGCGATGTCTTTATCATCAGCCATCGCCAATAATGACGATGTATACTATCGCTTTAGAAGGTTGAACGTGCGGATGCTATTGCCTCTGCTGGAGCGCCCATTGAAACAGAAGATGTCATCTTCTACACGCTCAACGGATTGCCTCAATCATACAATGCCTTCAAAACGGCCATCCGAACAAGAGCAGAGCCCATTGGATTGGATGAACTCTATGCACTGCTCTGTAGTGAAGAGGTTAACATCTCGTCAGAACAAACCAGTTTACCTCCGCCCGATACTTCACTTGCGCTCACTGCCTTTCGGGGTCGTCCTCGTGGTACCTCCCGCGGGCGATCTAATACCTCTCGTGGCGGACTCATCTTTGCTCGTGGCTTTGGACGTCGCCAAATGAACTCTGTAGTCTGTCAAATCTGTGCAAAGCAAGGTCACTCTGCTGTCGCGTGCTGGTATCGTGCAGGCCTCTCCTACCAACAATCACCACGAGCTCTTATTACTCAGGAAGAAAAATCGACGTCTGGAGACTGGTTTTTAGATACGGGTGCTTCTTCTCATCTCACGGCCGACGCAACTCAACTGCAGTCTGCTCAGCCATACACTGGTACATCCAATGTCCAAGTCGGAGATGGTTCCCAACTGCCTATCACGAATTCTGGGAAAGGCATCCTTCCTACTCCTAGTCGTAAGTTACAACTCTCTCATATTATTCATGTTCCCAAACTAACACATAATCTCATCTCTGTTTCACGATTACTCAAAGATAACCTCTGCTATATAATTTTTAACAAATCTGGTTTCCTGGTTAAGGACTCTCAGACTCATCAGATCCTTCTTCAGGGTCCCAGTCACCATGGTCTCTACCCTATTAATCTGCCATCTTCTGTTCAGTCCAGCGCACACACTGTGTCCCTGTTGCGCTCTTCACAACTCCATCTACGTTCATTCACTGGCACAGACGTCTTAGACATCCCTCTCCAACTATTCAGCACAGACTATCTGCTCTTCTCAAATTTTCTAGCCCGTCCAAGCACCATTATGACTCCTGTGTTCGAGCGAAAGTCATCGTCTGCCGTTTAGCTTATCTAAGTCTACCACTAAACAATGTTTAGAACTTCTACATTCTGATGTATGGGACCCTCCCCAATTTTGTCATCTCAATGTTACAAATATTACCTTCTTCTAGTGGATGATTTCACACGCTTTTCTTAGGTATTTCCTTTAAAATCAAAATCTGATGTTCTACCGGTATTTCAAAATTTCAAAATTCTTGTTGAAACTCAATTTCAAACAAAAATTAAACAATTTCAAACTGATAATGGCGGAGAATTTATCAACCAATCATTCAAAGAATTTTTAGCTAATTCCGGCATTACTCACCGTCTCTCATGTCCCTACACACCTCAACAAAATGGCTTAGCCGAGCGCAAACATCGTCACCTCCTCGAAACAACGAGATCTCTCATGTTCGAAGCCAACATTCCCTCCAAACTGTGGGTTGACACTTTGCTGGTTGCTGTCTTTCTTATTAATAGACTACCAACAGCTGGTTCACCAAAAATATCTCCCTATCAAGCCCTGTATAATGTTCGGCCAGACTACTCTTTCCTTAGGACCTTTGGCTGCTTATGCTATCCATGGATCCCTCCTCCTCATCGAAACAAACTTCAACCACGCTCAGTTGCTTGTGTCTTCCTCGGCTATGCCCAAACATCAAAAGGATATAAATGTTATAATCCTTCAAATAATCATATCTACATATCCAGGCATGTCACCTTCTTTGAAAATCAATTTCCCTTTAAAAGTGTTTCGGTCGCGACTACCGACACTAACTCCATAAATCATAACTCGTCACCTCTTACCTTAGTGCCAGCCTCTCATACTCATCCTACAGCTACATACACTACACATTCTAGTGTGTCATCCCACCAACTCACACCAAATCTTCCTCCTACCCCCTCTCACCAGTCAATCAGCACAACCCATAGCACCTCCAATTCTCCTCCTCCACACTTACCAATTAAGCATCCTATGCTTACAAGGTTCCAAAGTGGTCATCTCAAACCAAAAGTGCTGATGGATTTAGCCCACCAGCTCCACTCACCGTCTCCAACTTCCTTTGATGAAGCCAATAAATCACCTATTTGGAGGGCTGCTATGTCCACTGAATTCCAGGCGCTTCAAAACCAAGGGACTTGGTCTCTTGTAGATCCCTCTCCGCATCAGAATGTACTAGGATGTAAATGGTTGTTTAAGACAAAAGCCAACCCAGATGGCACGGTCGAGCGCTACAAAGCACGACTTGTAGCACAGGGATACAAACAGGAATTTGGCATTGATTATACAGACACATTTAGCCCCGTAGCCAAGTTTCCTACAATTCGCCTGCTACTTATTCTTGCTGCACATTTCCAGTGGCCGGTGCTCCACTTGGATGTCTCCAATGCCTTTCTACATGGTAAACTCCAAGACCCAGTTTTCATGAAACAACCTTTAGGATTTGTTGATCCTCAACATCCCTTCAAAGTATGTCGTCTTCACAAAGCAATTTATGGCCTCAAGCAGTCGCCGCGGCAGTGGTTCTCTACGTTCTCCAGTTATCTTATCGACTATGGTTTTTGGTCTTCTAAAGAAGACTCGTCTCTGCTGATCTTTCGCACTGAATCAACATCACTCTACCTGTTAGTTTATGTAGATGATGTCTTACTTATAGGCAATGATCACTCGGCCATGACTCACCTTATTGACGTCCTGAATGCTCGTTTCAAAATGCGAAATCTGGGCCCTGTCTCGCATTTCCTTGGCATCCACGTTCAAAGCTCGTCTACTGGTTTTATCCTAAACCAGACAAGATACATTGGAGAACTCCTCACTAAAGCAGGAATGCAACAAAGCAAGCCAGTGTTAACACCATTACCTGCAAAACTTCCACCCAGTCTGCCAACAGACGTCAAGTTCTCTCAGCCAGCACACTATCGTCAGCTAGTAGGGTCACTACAATATGTAATTATCACAAGACCAGATCTCTCCTTTGCTGTAAATTATTTATGCCAACAAATGAACAACCCCTCCGATCAACATTTTCAAATTTTAAAAGGAGTCTTACGATATCTCAAAGGCACGCAGCACCTAACTCTACCTATTCAAAAATCTGAGCTCAACCTCACTGCCTATACAGACTCAGACTGGGCTGCGGACTCGGTAGACCGCCGATCGGTAACTGTTTTCTGCACATTCTTAGGTTCTAACCTGCTATCCTGGCATGCTAAGAAGCAACCAACTGTTGCTCGCTCCTCTACCGAAGCTGAATATCGTGCATTAGCAGCTGTTGCCAGTGAACTCATGTGGCTCCGACGACTTCTAGCTGATTTCCACATCTCTTCCAATGAGGCCACACCAGTGTACTGTGACAATATTTCCGCAATTGCGTTGGCAAATAACCCTGTTTTTCATGCGAGAACCAAGCACATTGAAGTAGATTATCACTTCATCCGTGACTGCATTGCTGCAAAACATCTGATTGTACACCACATTTCCTCCCAAGACCAGCTTGCTGATATCTTTACCAAAACTCTGCCTACTGCACGCTTCACCGCTTTACGGGACAAGTTAATCAATTCCAGCTGAATTGTTACCTTGCGGGGGGTTGTTAAACCATGCACTTTAGTAGCCTGTGTTGATAATGACTTACTGTGCTTATTCGTTATCTTTGCCAACGACTCAGGCAAATGGCTTACCCACTCACTCTGGCATGACTCAGTGAGTCTCGGTGGTGTTGATGTGATCGGTATATTTTGACTCCTTTCCATTTGTTTTTTGTGTCTTTAAATAAATCTATATTATAGCTGTAAATTAATACGTGAGATTCCAACAAGAAAATGATCTGTGTTGCAACACATCCTATAAATTTTTCATGAACTTATTTCAGACGATGTTTTTCTAATCTGGAATTACTGCATGAACAGAATCAATAATGTGAGAATTCTTAGAGAGATTATTCTGTGCGGTGCCCGAACGCTTTTGGAGGTCAATCCGGACGTGCCACATCATTTTGCACTGTGCATTGGATGACGTGCCGCATCCGAATTGGCCGAACACCGCATGTAATAATTTTTCAAATTCATGACGCTCATCATCTCTGATGATAAATTGCACCATGCACACTTAGTCATAGGTCGTCATCATCTCCAGAAAATAATTGAGTTGGTCCTCTGATTCTTTCTAAAGAATTGAAACAATTTCCGACTATATAAAAATATAAGTTTGATCCCTTGACTTTTTAAATAGGAATCAAAAGTAGTCCTTTAAAAAGATCATTGAAGTCCTTATTTAAAAAGTGAAACTAAAATGAAATTTTCAAGTAGTTGTGATTATTATGATCCTTATCTCTATTGATGAACCTATATAAAATTACCTTTGCTCTTATGACCTGATCTTCTTTTCTGTATACAATTCTTTTTTGCTCTCTGTTTATGACATACTATTTCAACTGTAATATGATGAATATTGGTTGCGGTGGATGCAGCATTTATCTATTGAAAGCCGGCCATTATGACCATGGTTCTCGATGCACTGACATCTCCGCACAGGAAATCTCAAAGCCCATTCTCCCTCTCATCATCTCCCTCCAAAAAGCATCGAGACGAGTTGGGCAGCTGGTCCACTCTGCTGGACCGCCATCGCTACCTCTTGACAATGCTGGCCTTACTGGCCTTCCTCTGCACCATCTATCTCTACTTCGCAGTTACATTTGGTGCCACAGATTCATGCTCTGGACTCTCTGGTGCGCAGAAGGCTCTGTGCATGGCCAAGCTGATGCCAAAGAAGGGAAAGTTGAAGTTCTTCTAGCTTTTCTTGCCCTTGTAAGTACTCAGACTTAGCTTCGTTTGGGAAAACTTTCTTAGTGTTTTTTAAAGTTGTTTTTTAGTACAAAAATTAAATTTTTTTACTAAAAATCTACTTTTTAAGAAGCAGTAAAAAAATTGTCCCAAACGGAGCCTTAGCATATCCAGAAGTTTGGATACCCAGATTCCTTGATGACCTGGTTTTCTTTGTGATTTACTCTCTGGAACATCACTGACTTCATACTGCTCAACTGTTACTCGCAAATCCTGCATTCAGGTTTAAATAAATATATGTGCAGATTGCCATTCATCTTTTTCCAAACTTATGATTATTGCTGATTCTATATGGTAGATTAAAATTTTGTGGGTGTCGATTATTTGTATTTTTAAATGAAAGAAATTTATTTATTTACTTGCGTTTATTATACTAAACGAATTCTTTTCATGCTTCTTAATTATTTTACAAATAAATAATGGGGAAATAGTCTTGTGGTGCCAGAATATTCTTTGTTAATTTAATATTAATTTTTTTTTTAATTTTGAATGATAAAAATAGAATTTTGAAAGATTTTAAAGTTTAGGGTTAAGGTTCTGTCTAAGAAGATTGTCTTTTTATAAGGATGATTGTAAAATTGTTTAGGGAAAATAGTTATTTTGAAAGCTGTTGTAAAAAAAAAAAAATTGTCTAGTACATAAATTTCTTAAAACGATAAGAAAGTGATAGCCATATAGAAACTGTGAAATAATAAAAAAAGTTGTTTCAAATAGGCTCTAAGGTTTCGTTTGGGACGACTTTTTTACTGCTTCTTAAAACAATTTTTTAGTTAACAAATTTTAATTTTTGTATTAAAAATTTGCTTTAAGAAATATAAAATAGTAAATTGATAAATTTGAAGAATAAGAAGCATAAATTAAAAATGTGCAAATATAAAAAAAAATCTAGATGATTTGGATTCATAATAAGTAGCTTATGGTGCCTCAATAATTAATACAGTTACAAGTTTTGCCAAAATATTTACATGAAATGCAATTAAAACCTATTAGTTCTAACAATTATAGATCCTACTATAATGAGAAAACAAACAAAAATAAAATACAATTTGAATGTAAACAAAATTTGTTGCTCAATGAGAACATCATTCAAACATTTTCCATCTTTCTAAATCCAAATAGGATGATAGCATGATAGCTCTATTTGATGATATTTCAATGAGTACAAGAAAACTTAATTCTAAATTTTTAAAATTCCTATTAAAAAAATTCAAATAATAAAAGGGATCACTTTGGATCGTCCGATGAATTGTCTTGATTTATGACATAAATGTACTGGAAGGTCCCTCTGCGATGTGATTTTGATGAAGAGAATTCATAGGCTTCGAGAATTATATAGCTTAGTTACAACCAACATCAACATTTGCAATCAATCAATATCGATATTCATGATCAATATCACCTGAAGTTATTCAATTATTAATATTTGACACTAGCTTTCCCAGTCATATGATCTCCTCTCATATAAAAGAAGAATGATCAATCATGCCATTGAATGTTGATCGATGTTATTTTTTTAAGCTGATCATTATTCAATGTTTACTGATGTTTTGCATTTACTAGTCAATGATTTCTAACATTTTCCTACGTGGTTAACAATCTCCCTTTTAATAAGGGGAATGAACAAGAAAATAATCAATCATCACTTGGTATCCAACCTTCCCAATTGATTGTTGTTAATGCATATCAATGTCTGGTGTCTACTAGCAACTAATGTTCAATGCCCACCGAATCCCATTCGAAAGTCAAGCAGAATGCGCCACATCATCTTTTTGCTCGGTACCGCGGCACGGTATTGCTCGCTACCGCTGACGTTGTTGCACCTGATTAGCCTCCAGATATAGAGCCCCGTCTGCCTCCACTCAGAATATCCATGCATCTACTTTTATAATGAAAATGATATATCAAACCACTTATTATCACTTAGACACCCAACATTCCTAGTCAACTAACATTTGACACCTAACATTATAAAAAATTTGTTATTGATCTATTATCAAAATAATAATATTATTTGAGCTTTATATTAGGCCAATATTCTACTACAAATTATTATTTTTATTACAGCTCTTAAGCCTTACGCTCGGAGGGAAAAGAAAACCCAGAGAAATGGCGGGCTCTGGCGACCTCCAGCTCTACCGCTATCCTCAGTCTAAGTCCGTCGACGCCGTCCGGTGGCTCCATCCCCTCTCCGCCTTCGATCGCTTCATCGCCACCGCGCTTTACGACACCGACGACGCTTCATCATCCGTTGATATACATTCCCTGAACCTCAACTCCGACCCTGAAAACCCTAACCGTAGCAAGCCTCTTCTCCGTCCCCGCTGCAGCTGGCCATCTCCATCGCGAATTTCGTCCCTCCGAACCTCAGAGATCCCTCAGAAGCACGTTGTCGCCGCCCTCTCCACATTTGCTGGATACGTTCACTTCCTCTTTATGGATCCTATAGATGTATCTGTGGAATTGGAGCTCTCTACTGATGAGGACCAGCCTCTGCACAATGCGTCGGTCTCAATCGTGGATCTCCAGGATGGTGGGCATGAGTGCCTGAGCGTGGGTGAGGACGGGAGGGTGAATCTGGTATCGGTTGGTGAAGGAAGGCTTGATACTCAGCTGGTGCACGATAATCGGGGGTTGGTATCGTATACGGCTGTGAAATGGGGGTCACAGGCAGAGTTCGCCACCGGAGGATTTGGCTTTGGATTGCAGTGGTGGGACCAGAGGAAGCCTGGGGGATTAGTGTCTCAGCTCAAAGGAAATTGGTGAGTGCTTCGATTTACCTGCTAGCTTGTAGTGTATAAATATTAGAGTCTTTAAACTCCAAAGAACTGTTTGGCAACAAGTAGAATTCAGTTAATTTTGGAAATTAGAATTTAGTAAAGCATGAGAGTGTTAAGTCCTAAAAATTTGTTTGTATGGCTTCTATTAAATCTACGTACATCCTGTTATATTGTTAAGTTTATGTTTTATAATTTAGAATTTAAATGTATTATAAGTCATAAGATTTAACTAGGATAGTTGAATTAAAGTTATGATTTGGTGTTAGCACAAATGATAAAAAAATCAGCAAAAAAAAAAATAACACGAAGATAAATACAATAATAACCGTTAATAATCCATCAATAATAGGTTTTTTGGGCGTTGGAAACATTCTTGAACTGATTAAGAATCTTGAAAGACATAGTCGGTACTTCCTGCACTTACAAGAAAAACACAGTGTCTGCAATAAGGAATATTTTCCAGAGAAGACACTCCAATAACAAAGTTAATAAGTAAGCTTGAAACAAGATAAGAGTTTGAAAGTAATTCAATAGCGCCTCTATTAAAGAGTGAAATAAAGTGAAGAATCCTCTTACCTCTCTCCTTGTGGGTTAGTTATGAACATTGGGGTGAAGCACACTTTCATACTCTTTATGAAGCATATGATGGATAGATGCACCGCCTCACATTCAAGATCCGTATTGGACCAAACAGTTTGTTCCTTTGGCAAATCAAAGTGTGAAGAATTAAGCCATATTATCTTCTAGATTTGTAGTTGACCACCATCCATTTTGGGATGATGGGAAAATCAACAAAGGCCTTATATTTCAACATTAGTGTGTTGGAGATCTAATCTAGACCATCAGATCTATAAGGGTGGTTTTGCGATTAGTGTTGCTGTTGATTTGAAGTGGACTATCAGACTTTGGTTGATGCCTTAAGATTGATGCTAGATTCTATGGATCAAATGGATGGGTCTTTAAGTGATTTAATAATCAAAATCTTGATCTTTTGTTGCTTAGTCTTGCTCCTGTTGCATATATGATAGATATATAAATCTTGATGCTTTGATCGTTGAACTGAGCTTAATCCCAAATTGATATATTTTAGGAACACATCATTTGTCCCCTTCTTATTTTTCTTTTTGAATATTTTGTAAAATGCCTGAAAAAAGTTTCTTTTACTCTAAAATTAATCATTCCATGGATAATTGTATTATTTGTGTCAGATAAAGTTGAAGGCCGTATCTTCAAAAATATTTCATATGCGATTAAGCTCAAGTTTGTCCCAAATTAACACAGCATAGTCTAGGCATATGTAGTTCAAGCATGTGGTCCAGAAAATATTGTGATGTGCATCCGCATGAAAAGTGCCAATAATTGCTCATCTCTACTAGATGTTTGTCATTAAGCAGGGTTGCTTCATTGAACCTTACCCTAGATTATAGTGTGTAGGAGCCTGTTGTGATTTGTGCTAGCACTTGCCATGCATGCAAACACTATGAAATTATCTAGGCTGCAAAGGATCAAGCCACATAGGCTTGGATTGTGTTGCACAGATTTTGGGTGGACTCAGGTTTAAGTATGTCCAAATAATTTTTCAAGTTGTATTTCGACCTCCTGAAGAAGGCAATAATCAATAGCTAGCCAAAATAAAATATTTAATAGCATTTTATAAAACCCAAAAATAAGGAGGCAAATGATGCATCCCTAAAAATATTAGCTCTATTTTAAACTTGATTGTATGATTAAAAGCATCCAGATCTGTGTTTTTATTATCTCCATGCAAGGGAATAGGACTAAGCGATACAGTTCATCTATATATCAATTGTGGATCGCTTTTAGGCATGTAAAGATCCTTCCATCGCATTCTTAGAATCCAAAATCAATCTTGAGGCATCAACTAAATTCCGGTGATCCACTTAAGATCATTCACGACATTGATCCAAAAGTCACCCATGTGCATCCAATATTACAAATTAAATCCAGCACTAATCTCAAAACATGAGGACTCTATGGATCTCCTTATCGTCCTGCAGGATATGATTGTTTGGCAAGATTTTGAAGATGACATGGCTTGATTCTTCGTTAATTGGATCAATGGGAGGACCATATTTCTCTCAATTGAGGGGCAACTTGGTCCAGCTCGAATTTTAAAGGTGAGGCGGTGCTTCAATCCATCATATGTTTTGCTAAATGTACCAAAATGCTATTTACTCGAGCTCCTATAAATATCTTTCATGGGAAGAGGTATAAGTAGTCTTCACTTCTTTTTTGGGAAAAGATTTAAATGGTCTATTGACTCTTTATGAATGATCAAAATGGTCCCCTAACTATATTAAAGGACCATTTGGTCTATTTTGATATTTCATAAAGAGTCAAGTGACTATTTTGAACATTTTCTCCTTTTTAACTATATGAAGAAGGTCATGCTGAGATGTCTCTGACTTCTGTTTGCATTCAAGCTCACTTACTAACTTAAAATCATGGTAATTCCCCAAGGTAATATTCATTGAGGCATATTCAGCGATTTTTGAATATGTATGCAAAAGGTAAGCACATGCCATGCAATGTCTTTTGAGATTCTTGATTGACTCAAGATCATTTCTAGCACACAACAAAATTTAATATTAATTTATAAGAATTAATATTTTAAATTAGAAATTGTAAACTTTTTCTGCATTCTAAATGATGGGAAGCACTTTCAATTATAATAAGATCATGCAATAAAACTCAAATAAATTATGAACATGTAATAAATTAAGCATATGAACATTAGTATGTTGTTCTTATTATCTTTAAATGCATGATCAATAGCTTTTAACTTTGATTCTCTTTTGTCTTATGGAAATTCATAGAAGGTGCCATCATTATATTAAATCCTTTAATAAAACTTCTATAAAAAATTGCCAAACAATGAAAACTTATATCTTCATGCATCTTGGTTAATTTTAGCCATTAGTTAATTACTTTTTTTACCATGCTATCAATAGATATTTCTCTACTTTAACTGATATATACCTAAAAAAATTACAGATTAAGTGACAAAATTGCAATATTAGTTATTTTACTATAATTTTTCTTTTTATAAGACATTAAAACTCTTTTAAGATGTCTAAAATGATTTTTTCTAGTTTTATTATATCTCAAAATATTATTTAAGTAAACAACTATTAAACATCCATTAAAATATTGAAGAACTTGATTACTCATTCTTATAAGAGTACTTGGTGTTTCAATTAATCCAAAATGCATGACTAACCTCTCGTATAACCCATATTTAGTGTTAAAAGCTATTTTAAATTGAACACATTCACACATTCTAACTTGATGATAATCACTTGTTAAATCAATTTTCCAGTGAAATATATAATTTTAGTTTTCATGTCAAGTATATCATTTAATCTTGGTCTTGGAAATGAATATTTGATAATGATTTAATTAATTATTTTTTTATCTACACACATAAACCAAGCTCCATCTTTCTTAGAAGCAATTAGTGTCGGGACAATGCGTAAGCATATGCTTTATTAAATATTTTTTCAAATAAATAATTGACTAGTTTAGTACTGTAAGTTGTATGCATCCTACAATGTTGGAGATTAGGTAAATATGATCATAAGTATTATTTTTTACTTTAGCGTAATAAAGCTAAAATGATTCAGTTTAAGATTTAATTTTCAAATGCAAGTTGGAAATTTGGCTCACTTGATTCATTATGCTAGGAGTGGATCAAAAGCCATTATTTACTATGATATTATTCATGCTGTGACTAGTGGTCTCCATTATGCTAGGAACGGATTAAAAGCTTTACAACTACTATATATGCATTTGTTCATTAATATGTATTTAAGAGTAGGTTATGCATTCAAACTAATCTTGTCTCCTCTCTGGGATGGAGAGGAATTTATTAGTTCTTCAAATCTACTGTATTTTCCTTGCAAGTCTATCCGATTTCCTTCATTCAACTTGATAGAGTACTTTTTTTCCAAATACATGTGCTTTGATAGGCCTTTGTGTTACTGATTAGTTGCCAAAAAAAAAAGTGAATGGCAATTTTAATCTCCTTTGTGTTTCCTATCACTAATGCAAAATGCAAATTTGGAATATTTGCAGCTTCTTAAGCAAGAAATTATGGAACTAGTACTTTTCCATGTTGTTAATTCTGGAGATCATGATTTTGTAGGGCTCAAGGAAACGTGACAGGCATTGTGCATTCGATTGATATACATCCTTCCAGAAAGCATATTTCTGTTGTAAGATGAGTTTTTTGTTTTGTAACATTATATTCTATTTTGGCATCACCTTGATCATTTCTCATAGCAATTATTATGCTGTTGATATTTCCCATCTTTAGCCTGTCTAGAAGTATGCCACATCCAACCATTATGAGCACAGTCGTACTAAATCAGTAGCCACGTTTACACCCCCATGTATTTCCCATTATATAAAAGATTTTTGTTCTTGTTAAAAGTGCAAAACTTTTATCGTCTTGATTTTATCATAAAAATTGAAGTACTTCCAAAAGTATTGCATTCCATTGGTTCTTGTTCCTTATGGTTTAAAGTTGGATTGCTATGTTACTAAGAGTTGCTTATTGAAAAGATGTTCTTTAAGTTATTGAATTAGTAAATGATGGTTTTAATTCTCGATGAGGAAGCTTCTTCAAAAATATGTTGCATTTGCATAAAACTTGTCAGTCAGGGGAATTTGTTACCAGACAAGAAGGTTTTATTTTGCAATTAATGAAACATTTGATCTTAGATTGAGAAGCCAAAATGCCAGGCCGATCTGATCATTTGGGGTGGTAAATTCATATTTGCGCTCTAAATTTAAAGATATAAAAAATTACCGTTCTTTAAATACAGACCAGGATTTTTTTGTTTATTAGTTTATAATAATACCCGGACTCACTTTTGGCCGAATTAAATGTAGACGTGTGAGGTTTGGTACCTATAGGTAATTTTTTGTTCTCAAATTATGATGCCAGTATCTACATTCTTAGTGTGAATTATAGATGGTTTTGAACTCAATTTTATCTGTCCTATTTTCATGGCAGCCATCCCCTTCATGAAGAGATTTAAATATCTATTATTGAATTAATATTTGACACATTTGAATTATTATTATTATTAAAATAATATTATATTTTGGCTTGTTTTCATGGTTTCTTAATTTGATGTGGCTAAACCAAAAATGTATATAGGTTGGCCCAATGTAATGTCCCCATTTGATTCACTAAATAGCTTTAGTTAAGTTGTAACTAAGTTCCATATATTGGTTACCCTGGTTTAGAATGGCTAAACTTTATATAATGAAACATTTCGCCCACCTCGAAAATCTTTGCTATCTGATTAGCCTAGTCCATATGTGGTGAAAAACTTCCTGGATCACATTTAGAGAGCATCTACAATTTGCAGTGATCGTTTCAGGGATGGTTCTGGTATGTAAGCCATCTAATTTTTAAAAATGAATTAATATTCCTGAAACTATTGTCAGACAGGTCTTTTCCTTGTACTTGTTAATATATTTAGATTTAAATACTTTCTCTTTTTGCAGCTATCATTTGATTTCTTGATTAATTGTTTTATTAATGCTTGAAGGTGGGTGGTTCATCAGGCACAGTGTTTGCTTGGGATCTACGGTGGCAACAGCAACCGATCTTACTTTCTGGAGTAGGGGTAGCAGGACAATCTACCTTTGAGAGTGAGATTTGGGAGATCCAATATGACATCCATGCTCAATCCTCAAGCATCAGCTCAACCTCTTCCACGAAGATATTACCTGTCATGTTTTGTTCAGAAGATGGAATTCTTGGTGTTATCGAACAAGGTAATTTTTCTTTTATATTTGTAACTTCAGGTTGAGCTCTTTTTATGAAAACCAAATGTGAAAATGACTTGCAAGTTACTGGATGATTGATTAGCTATAGCTTCTCTTTGTGGGCTCCAAAAATTGGCGCCCTTGCCTCTCCTTGACCCTTTTCTTTCTTCAGGTCGTCGAGGAGAGTTTTAACGAGTATGCTCCGAGGCAAATTTTCAGAAGGAAGTTGGGTTTTGAATAAGATATTCCCCAAAGAATTTGCCCCTATTTTGCAAGGATTTTATGCTTTGAGTTCAGGTTTCCTATAGGCACAAGCCCCTATGGTTAATTACCCCTCCCGATAGCGAGAGAGAGTTTTTTTATTAAGGCTAGTCGTCAAACAAATACAGGGTATCTGGTGTACAGTAACAACATGATTTATGTCTAAGGGAACAAATTTGAAGCCACCTTAGCTAACAGAGGACTTTGTGCCTTATTGGTCATATTATATTGATTTATTGCTCAATGATTTAACTTCATTGGGGAACATACGGGCTCTTACCACGATAGTAATTTAATTGTGCCATTTGGTGACAAAATCACCCGGTCAGAGGGTCCCGGTCATAACTATTTACCTCTGGTGCCATTTGGTGATGAAACTGCTGGTTGTAGGACACGTGTTACGTCCTTGCTGAAAAGAGATGATTTGATAATAAATCTTAGTAATATTATCAACTAGACATTTGCTCTTTGTGAGCTAGAGTGATTTTTATATGTCCACTTCGGCAAATTATTGTGGATGGTGGATGCGTATTTTGGCCTTAAGTATTTTGGTGATTTATTTTAATTTTAAATATTGTCATCATTAACTATATTTCATAGGGAATTTGGAGATATTTTGAATATTTGGGGTCTCCTCCGGTTGAGATTTTCTATTAACACAGTCATCATCGGGGTAACTTTATTGTCACTTTAGATGCTTGTGCTTTATAGGTATGAAATTTGGGAGACATTTTAAATGTTTGAAGGTTCCTTCTGTTTAAGATTTTCTATCAGCATGACAATCATTGGGGATCTTATAGGCTATTTCTTTTTGTTGGTTGGATCTTGTCGACTATATCAACTTGCATACAGAGGATCAGGTTTGTTGTCGTCTTTATGTCTTTATTAATGAATTTATCTTGTAATAGGTCTTGAAAGTCAAATATGAACGTATAAAATAAATATCCCGGTCGATGTCACAACTGTATATTTGTTCGACAATTCGAGCCGTGTTGACTCTTATATTTTCACATAAAAGGATCGGGCTCAAACTCAGGTTCATTTCTTGACACATGTTGCAACCTCAGACATACATCATGCTCGTCAGAGCCCATGCGGGTAATCATATTTTAATGCATGAAGGGAAAACATTTAAATATTTAAATATAATTATTTACACTAAGTGATTGTCGCTAAAGTTTGTGCAAAATTTCATTTGAAGCTTGAGAAATGCCTTATGTCTGCTTGTACAAGTATTATAGATTTGGTGGCGTTGTTTAGCAGCACGCTTTCATTCAGCATTTGCAGATCACGAGCAACAATAACATTAAGGTATAATATATGGCAAACAACAGTTCCTGCCTTCAAAGCTAATGCCTTAATAATCTCAAGCCTCTCCTGTAATACTCTGTCAATTTTCAAGGGACTGCAATCCTTTGGAGCTTTAACAGAATAAGAAATTAATGTCTCTAGCAACTGCAGAGAGGATGCTCGAGCTCGAGTTTTGCATCTCACACTTGCCTAAAACTTGGCCTTCAGCTTCAATTGCAAGATTTTCTAAGTTGCATTTATAAGAAGGTTCGATGAAAATTACTAAAGTGGAAAGTTAATTGTTTGGAAAGTTTTGGGGACTTTTTTATGGCTCTAATCCTTCCATTTTTTGGGCCATTAAAGCATCTATGGATAACATGAGTGATATCATAATTTCCTTAGCGAACAGGGTGTTCAGCTTTTAAACATGCTTAGAACCAGCCTACATTTAGAATAGCTATAAACTTCTTCAGTGTTCTAGTGCAGGTTACATCCTCATCTTCTCATCCTTAGAGAGATTAGCTCTACAAATCATTCAATCGTTGCTTAGACTAGATTAGGATATCCAAATCATATGAGGTCATTCTATGGTAGATGAGGTATCATAATCTGATGAAACCAAATGCTTGATTGATGCACTATTAGATTTATTTTTCTTCGGTTTGTCACATAATGCAAGCTTCATTAACATTGCTTCATGCTGTATGCATTTAGGGTCTTGTGCTATTATCCATTGGGGAGCTGCTTTGAATGCAAATCTTCTAGTGTCACCCGTAGATTTTTGCATTCACCACATTTCTTCTGCATCTTGCCTGTAGGTAGCATGTAGTGTGTATGGAGATCTCCTACGTGTCTTGTATGTGCTTGTATTTGTTGCAAATCAACAATTTTTGTCTGCAAGATACCGATGTATTTGCTGAAAGCTTTATTACTATTGATTGTATGAATTCCCTGGCAATTGTTGCATGTTGTTTGTGTGTCTGCAGGAAATATCATCATTTGTAGGCAAGTTTAGTGTGTTCATTTGCACACTACTGCTAACTGTCGGTCAAGCTACATTTGCCTCCAATCTCTTTATGCATATTGGCCAGCGAGTTGCTATATTCATTACAAATTGGTTTTCCAATGTTCGTAGGAGACTGATACATTTGACTGCATGCTATTATTAACTATTGGTTGAGCTGCATTCGCCACTCATTTCTCCATACATGTTGACTGTCGAACTGCTACATTCATTCCATATTGACCTTCAGTGCTCACTAGGAATGATACGCTTGTTTGCAAGTTAATGTTGCAGGGAATATTGCCATTCACAAATAGGATTTGTATGTTCGTTTGCATGTCGATGTGGGCCACTAGTTGAGCTGCATTCATTACAATTTGTTGTCTTGGATTGTAGATGATGCGTTGAATGCATTATAATTTCCTTATCTTGTCATATGCATCAAATCATTTTGTTCATTGCACATTGACCACTTCTTCTGTCAGGGAATTGCTATGCTTGCTTGAAATTGAATTGTTATTGATGATATAGATATCACTGCATTCATTATGCATTCTTCATATTCTACTTATGAACATCCCTTGTAATCAGATTACATGTTCGTATTGCTCGTCGCTTGTGGGTAAGACGTAGGAATTTTCTTCACCACAGGTCATTGCTTGCATGTAGGCTATTGTGTGTTCATTTGCCAATTAATCGGCATCGGTAACAAGGAGGCTATCTGCCTTTCAATTCCCTTGCTTTGCTTGCAATCATACTACAATGATTCATTGCCTATGACCGCCACCAAATCATCATCTTCATTACATGCCCTCTTATTGACTACATCTAGACAATTTGTTGCACACATTATTGATCATTCACCGCATTGCTTGATGATTCATGACATGAGTGATAGCACTATCATTATTGCTAGTTAGCATTATCACTTTAATTGATATAACCAACAACAACAACAACAACAACATCAAGCCTTTATCCCACTACGTGGGGTCGGCTACATGAATCCTTTTTCTCCATTGTGTCCTATTAAAAGTCAAATTCTCACTTTAATTGATATAACCATCATGAATAAATTGTAGCATTCATTATAGACTTCATATTGTGGCCTACAAGTAAGTTGTTTTTAAGGTTCTTTATCCGACATAAACTCCATGTTCGTTCATTTACATTAAATAAAAAGAAATATGCTATTTTGCACATTAGGATTTCATTCTTAAATATTATGTCTGGTTCCCTATGATTGTTCAAGTTCTGTTCCCTTCGGTTCTATTGAATTCAGGTCCCCTGTAATTTTGTTCAAGTCTAGGTCCCTTGTCATTGAAAATTGCGACAACCTCTCGGTATATCCCCCGTTTTGAGGAAATTTTGAGAGTCTTAGCCTGCCACCACATCAGACAAAGACGTGCATGGTCGGTGTCGGATGACACCGCGGCCATGATCTTTCGATCCCACCATGCCAGCTAAAGTGTGTATGGGTCTTCAGGTTACATGTTTGAAAATATAGTTTTTTTCTCACAGACATTAAGGCACAAACATGGGTATTTAAATTTTACCCCGCCACGCTAGAGAAAAGCGTGCACAAGCTTACCCGCCTTGCCACAAGCATCGTACCCGGTTCTCTCCACCACGCTATAGAAAAGCGTGCATAAGTGATTTTCCAGTGCGCCGCGAATGCCGAAAATAGGATTTGAGGCTTTTTTGAGTTTAGAGCATATTCATACCTTCGTAAGGTTCGACGACGGCGATGTTGAGGCGAAGACAACTGTATTGACGTTGAGGGCGCGAGGATCGAGGCACAAAAAATCTCTTTTCTTTCTTTGCTCTTTTTTTCTTTTTCTTTTCTTTTTTTTGAATATTTCTCTTTTTTTTTTCTTTTTTTACTGATGATAAAAGTGATTAAAATAATGATATTAATATTAATATCAATATTAGTAGTTAATGATAGTAACTGCTAATAATAATGATAGAATGAGGGATTTGAGAGAATAAATACTCTCTATTTTGAGAAGTGTGGGGTTGCAAGGTGGAGGATTGGGTTCAGTGAAGAGTTATTTTGCTAATGAAGAGTAAGGGAATTGTAGTCTGATTGATTGGAGTGGGTTGTTGTTGTGGCGAGATCGACATAGTAGGGTAGTAGTGGAGTTGCAGCTTGAGGGTTCGATCTGGTAAAGGAGATTAGAGGCTTGGTGAGGTGTGGGAGGAAATAAGAAGGTTCACTGTGGAGTTCAGCATAATAGGAGGGGGAAATCGAAGTGTGAAGAGTTGGTAGAGGGAGATTAACACAGTGAAGTGCGGCTGGTAAGTAATAGGTATTAGAGGTTAATAGGTATTTTATAAATCTATGACATCATTATAGAAATATTTTTTATTGGCAGTATTATGGAATGATGAAATGAAATGAAGTACGCCTGCTCGATCCATGATATAGTCTCTTTCTTTCCCATCCACATTTTGGAGTTGTCTGCGAACTCAAATTCAACAATGACTTTGCAACGATGGCGCTTTCATTGAGATCACCGGGTGTTCCTTCTCCACTTTTGATTGCCCTACCATTTTCTTTCAATGCCTTTCAATGCAAATCCAATCATTGCCACCTCACCACTTTCTCATCCTTGTCCCATCCAGATCCTCTTCCCTCTCTGCCATCATGCCGTCAATCTCAACATCCCTACCATGTAATCTTAAGACCAAAAAAATCTAGATCCTCTACAAAAGCCTCATTGACTCCCCGCTACTTCCATATCTAACATGATACCATTTAGATCGCTCTGCAATAACCTCAATAACTCAATGTCATAGTCGGCCGATCCAATGTATCGTCTCACCCGGCATTCTGCAATTGTGTCGAAACCCCAATGGCAGGCCATAGTTGCATTGTCCTATTTTTGCATGTCATCTACTATTACTTGCTAGACCTTGAGGGAAAGGTCAATTTGAAGGGGCAGATAATGTTAAGCTCAATAATTATGATGGGAGTATTAGGCTTAGATTAGTATGTATTTATATTTTACAGTCATTCTGTGCATAGGTAAGTAATATGTATTAGCGGTTAATAGGTAGTTTAAGAGTCTATTGTGTTTTTGTTTTTCTCTAAATTCTCTCAATTTAGAGTATTAGGGCATGCTGAAATGAGGTAAGCCTCCCCAACATGTGTTCTGTTGTCTTTCTCTCCCCCACCCAAATTTTGGAGTTGTTGGGGAATTTCAATCTACCATTTATCCTGTTTCAGCAATGGATTCATAACAAATAAGTCCACAAAATGCCCGACAGAAGAAGCAACACTACTTTTCTGATAATAGTGTTGCAGGAAACACCCGTAGAAAACTTCAGGAAATGCATAATCCATAATACAAGAACCGCATAAAGAATGCTGCATGCATCAGGCCATCAGTTATAAAGATCACCTATTGGAATCTGCAAGAGCATAAGGCTATGGAAATTAGCAAAACAACAATCACAGTAATGCTATAGGAGTTTAAACGAGTCCAAAACCTATTGTAGGATAGTTCCAAACAAGTAATTCTAAAGCTCGAACGAATTACTCTAAAGCTTCAAATAACTTACTCCAAAGCTCATTAATCCTTAGACTCATTAAAAGATTAAGACACGGTTTTGAGCAATATGAGATATTAGTTTTTCCATTTCAAAAGCATCACAACTATAGAGAATACATCCCATTTTTAGAGGCACATTGATGTAAAACATCAAGCAATAGATTATCACAACCACACTACTAAATCAAAGATCAAGAATTCAAGATGAGATTAAGAGTCAAGATGGCACTATCTACTTATCATAAGAACAAGATTGAGGACTAAAAGAGCTTCATCAACCATGAAAAAATTTAAGAAATCTTGATTTGAGAATATTTGAAATTATATTCATGATTAAAGTTAAAAAATTAAATCTTTAAATTTTGAATTTTGAATTTTCAAACTTAAATCTTTCCCTCCAAATGTTTGGTTCTTTATTATTGATTTCCCTTTTTTTTCATCCTAGTTTGGAAGGTGAAGGTACTTGCCACTTCAACTAGGGGTGTCAATTTTTGACACGACCTGAAATCCCGACCCAAAAAAAAAATCTAATTTATGGTTGACCCATTTAACAAACGAGTCAGGTTCGAATTCTAATTCCTGACCTATTTAAAAAATCAGGTCGTGTCTGTGTCAACCCGCTAACTTGGAAATGACTTGCATGCAACCCCACACATCCCACAGTCCTGCCCTGACCGCATTACACTTGCGGCTCACCTATGACCTCCATCGGCCTCGGCCTCCTGCGCTCATGCTGTTAGCCTTGCACCTGTGCCCGCTCGCCTGCTAGCGGCCTCACCTTCATCCTCGCCCACTCGCGATCGCACCCGTAGCCCACGCTTAACGCTCGCCTTCTTTGCACTCACCTAGGTCAGCATGTCGGTCGGGTCGACCCAAACTTGGGCCAGGTTGGGTCCAGGTTCAAATTTCTGACATGTTTTTGTAATTGAGTCGGGTTCCGGTAAGATCAATTGAAGGTGGATCAGTTTCAGGTTGGATCGGAACCCGACCCAAAAACCCATTTTGACACCCTTAACTTCAATAAGGCAATTTAATTTGAGTTGTTCCGATTCACTTTGATATTTGCTTCCAGTATATTTAAATTTTAAACATTAGAACATGATGTAATCATTTAAATATTTTTTTGAATGAATGAAAAAGAATTTTGTTTCGAAAAATTTGTGAGTAAAAACACTAGAATTGTGTGCTTAAACGCCACCTCCTCAACCCCGCACGACACAATTCATCTCAGTGAAACATCAGGTATCACTTCTCTACTTGATGATCTCTCTCCTTACTTTCTCTCTCTTCCCTAACTTCATTCTTCATCTTCTCTCTAACTTATAGTAATAAGTAATTACCCAAGCCTCTTTGAAGGAATCTGCCAAATTAGGATAATCTTGGACCTAGTTTTTCCCTACCTCTTTCATCACCCTCCAAACCCCTTGGATTTCTAACAAAATATTCATTTCTAACATTCATACATCACTCTAACCTTCTCAAGCATCTCCTGTCCATAAATAAACATTACTAGGACATTCTCCCAATTCAATGTTCCTAGATTAGTCAAAATCAATCTACACTAGGCACATTGACCTAATATTTGTTCAACTTCCCTTGCACACTCCTAAGACCTTTTGGATCTCCATAAAAAAAATCTAGAACAAATTTCCTAACATTCCCCTAACACTTCCAAGTGAATGCATGCCCTAAATCCCACTCCATGCCACAACCCTAAAGGTGAAATCCAAAGGGGTAGTTCTATGGTTGGCTTACCCTATGCCTTTGGATATCCCTTTTCCCTTGACCAGCACACCTCAAATTAAATTCCTTCAATTATCCCAGAGTGTTCACCATATCCTTAACCTCCTGCCACAACAAATTGAGGCCTAGTATAACTTCTCCAAGGCTAGGTCACACATGTCCCAATTTCACTTAAATTAAAAATTTACAATCCTAAAACTAACTAAACTTACTTGTATCATTTATTTATTTGCCATTTCCAATGAGTATAAACTTCAATCAACATATTTTTTAAAGCCTTTCTTTGCTTTAGAACTATTTTAAAAATAATTTAGTTCAGTCAACATAAGTGCTGCAATCTACAATCTTGTATATCAAATGGAACAAAAATGTTTTGTTTGATAAAAAAAACATCTTATCTGGTTTTAATTGGGGCAACCAAATTGAAGCGACTAAACTTACTTGGATCAAGTAACATATTTGGTTGGGTTCAATTGGACCAAGTAGAGATAGAGCTAGAGCTGAAGGTAGATCTTTTTCGTTCGGTTTGCTTTGATTGGTCTTACATTGGGCTGTGTGTGTTTAGTTGACCATGTCCACCAATTGCTTTAGCTGACCTCCCTTGTCTAAAGTTTTTCCAATATTATAAAGCAATCAACATGAGGAGAAATTATTCTGTGCGAACGGCGGGCGCAGTTCTATGTCCGGAGACGAATCAGGTGCAGACACGTCAGCGGTACCGAGCAGTATCAAGCCACGGTACCGAGCGAATGAGTGACATGGTGCATTCTGGTTGGTCTTCAGATGGCATTCGGCGTCCGCACATAATAATGTTTCCAACATGAGGTCCTCAGTACCTTTAAACCTTTGTTTTTTATCCAACAGGCAAACCACCCATTGAATTGCTGACAGAGGCTTGTGCTATCAACTCACTTGACATAGATCCTCAAAATCCATCTGTAAGCTCTACTTTGTGTTCATCTTCCTTTCAGTAAAAAGGATATTCATACGATCTGCATATGGTATTTGCAGGATATAATCTGTGGCCTCGAGTGGGAAAGTATTGGCATTCTAATGCGTCCGAAAGAGGCTGCTTTAGTTTACTGAAAACTGAACTACCATTTCAAAGATTTATTTTATTTTGTTTCTTGGTTAGGAAGTTGTACTTTGTTCAAGTGGATAAATTTGTTTTTTCTTTTTTCAACTCAGATTTGAATTGGCTAATCTTCTAACATTCAAACAGAAAATCATTCCTTGCATATATCCTTTTTTTTTAACCACCAATGATTTGGAGGAATTTAAATCATTTTTGAATTTTTTTGTTTTTCCTTGTGGAAAAAAATCTTAATTTTATTTCAACGAAATATCAATTTAGACATAATATTTACATCTTTGATGTATCTAAACAGGCAGGAACAATTTGAAGCTGCCTTCAAAAGTATATAAATTTTAATAAAAAAATATTTAAATAAAACAACTCGAAGATACTAAGATTGTCTAAATCTAAAGTTTAAATTGGTTTACATTAAATCATAAAAATATTAATATAAATATATTGAGGTTATTTAAGCGTTCAAAATATCTTTGAATTAGTTGAATATATAATTAAAATAAGTGTCTCAATCTTAATTTAGAATTCATTAAAAAATTAAGACATTTTAAACCATAATATGATCAAAAGAAGATTTTTTTCATTTATGTATTCATTCAAGAAGAATTTAGAGCTTTTTTTTTTTGGTTTTGGGTCATTTAAGTCAATTAAAATAAACTCAAGCACATCGCATCTACAAAATTCGAATCCAAGACCTCTTGATTTGTATCTAAAAATCCCAACCAACAAACTAAGATGAATTTCATATACTTATAAAAAAAAAATAATAATAATGTTCTTAGATAATTATAAAGCTCTAATTGTTATTAATAGCAATGCCCATCATCAACATACCATGCCCACTATTGCCATCTATCAGCTATATGCATCTGATTTCTATCAAGCAGTATTTGTTGCCTCCTTAGCTTCAAACTATATTTTCGGCTTAGATTTCTTGCAGATCATAAGGGTAGAAACAGAGCATAAACAATCAACCCAAATTATGTGTAAGCTTATCTAAATAAAAGCATGGTTTTAAGTAAAAATATTAAATGCATTTGATTCGATGAAATATTAATTACAATATATACAGCAAGACATTATTATAAAAAGGGGAAATAAATGTACTATCTATCATTTTTTTAATTAGATAATATGATACCTTACATGCCATTAGAAAATTTTTAAAAAATTACCCATTTAAAATGAAATTTTAGTACCAACATTAAATTTTTTTACTAAAATTCTATTTTAAGAAGCAATTAACAAAATCATAGACATTAATAAACTAGACAAATATAACTTAGTCTTTATTTGGGATGACTTTCTTATTGCTTCTTAAAGCAACTTTTTAGTATAAAATTTTAATTTTTATATTAGAAAGCTACTTTAATAAGCAGGAAAAAAGCCGTCCAAAACGAAGCCTTAGTCTGCAGATGTGATCTTTCCTTGCTATTTATTCTATATAATTGGATAATCTGGTATCTAAATATAACAAAAATCTGACTGGTCAGGTAAGAAATTACAATTTAAAGATGGAAATAAATGAAGTAGATGCAATTTGCCAACAACAACCTGTAGCATATATTAGCAAACAAATTTCAGCCTCTTTTCATTTTGATTAATCCAATCCACCAAAAGGAAATAAAATCCTATCTCATTTTTGTTATGAGAAATCATTTAGAGAATGTAGAAATACTCTTTTGAATATAGCGAGCATTACATCATACAATACAGTAATAAGTTTCTATTGGTCATTATAACTCAGCCTCTGGTGGCAGTTCAGTTATAGGTCCGAATAAAGCAGTAAAAATTTTGAATAAATAATTCAACAATGAAAATTTAGACAAGGAAAGGGAAAGGGACTTCAATTGATCAGAAGGCCACCACCAGAATATTCAACCTCCTACATTTGTATAGCGTGTGAATCAGTTATTGGATAAAAAAAAAATTATCTAAAGTGAAATAGATTTGATTATTTAATGCATACATTCTGATATGGTTTAGAGACAAAAATATGATAATTTGGTCCCAGAATGTCACAAGCCCACATTTAGTTCATTAACTATTGAAAATTTATATTCTAATTTGATCCCAAGGTTGAAAATAATAATGAAAGGTATTGCCTTCAAAATTCATATGCATCCCTAAGCATGATTAGATGTATAATATATTTAAACTTGCAATTTCATTGAATCTGATAATAATTGAACAGCAATTTGTGAATGAGATGAAAATTTAATCATACCGGAGCTGGAGCTAGAGATGAAACCCAATCCGAAGGATGAGTGGGCAGAAGGCCTAGTGTGTTCAGCTGTCACAAGATAGAAGCAAATGAAGATTTAAATTTCTTTTTAACTATAGATTGCATACGTGTGGAGTAATAAATTATGTAGCAGTTACTAGTACAACTCACTTTCCATACGCCCAAACCCAGCCCAGCTAGATTGAGTGCAATAAAGAGTAACTTGGGGGTAATGGTATCTACTCTTGAGTCTTTATAAGGTTCAAAAACTGCAACAAAACAAAACAAACAAGTATATATATAATCAGATCACTTTGGCAAGCAGCATAACTGGAAACATACAGGTTTAGCTGATGGAAAACATGAAAATTCCGTTAACTACTAAGGAAGCAAGGCATCAGAAATACAGTAGCCAGTAATGAGGAAAAGGCAATAACAACAGAACAGCAAAGAAGCGCAGGAAATACTATATGGGACCAAAATTTGGGATGTTTAATTCACTAAATAAAAAGTTGAAATAAATCAGCATTAGCAGAAACTAATGATAGACAGGCAAAAGATCATTTGCATAACAGCAAGAGCTCAGGAAAAAATCTGATCCCTGGGTTCGGGAATAAGCCGGTGAAAAAAGTTCTTTTCAGGAGGAAGATTCAACAGTGATGAAGCATTGCCAATAGATTTTGCCCGCTTAGGACTTCATATTCTGGGTTTCAAGATTTCCCAAATACACGCTCTCTCATAGGAGAGAATCCTCTCAATTAAGGCTAGCAATATAGGCCCTCTAATATGTTTGTCCATGATAACTTCATTGGTGCTAAAAGGAGCAGCTTTACTCTCCTACTCAGAGGGATTTGGTTTGTAGGATGATGATACGTACGATCAAAATCTCATGATTCCATCATCCCAGATAAGCATATGGACCATGGACTATCTATAGTCATCAAAAATAGAAACCAAACCTCAAGGGAAGATCATTGTCGGCAACTATGGACAGTCTTGTCCAAAAGAACTTCAAAGATCAAGAGTGAAAGCCAAGGGAAAAGTTTTAGGGCAACTCCAATTGACAAAGGAGCTTGGGTCCTATTAGATGCTTCGAGCATAACAAAAAATTTGGATACATGTGAGACATGTCGGTTGGTTCATAGGTTGGATGAATTTGGCTGTAGATTGACTACGTTGTTTGTACAAAGATTCTATAAAAAAATAGATATGGTTTAATGTTTGGTGGTTTATTTGTTTGTACATGATAGTTGCGGCCTATTAGCTTTCTCTCCACCTAATCAACCATCCACACAGCCTTTTTGGTAGCAAAAAGCAAGGCTACCAGCTAATATATATATATATATATATATATATATATATATATATATATACCTCGGCTTCCATAGGCTTTCGATTGCACGCATCTACAAGCACTTGCCAAATTCTACTTCTTCACTTATTGACCTTAGTGTTCGATTCCTGAAGATTCTATTATTGGCCTCTGATTGAGAGCATGCAAGTTCTCCAACAGTCCAGCACTTTAACTTTTTTGTAGTCGTCTTCTATCTTGTTAGCTTCCTCGCTCCAACAACACAATAATCATAAGGTCATCTTCCACCCAAATTCAAGTTGATGCACTCAACGCCTTGTTGCCATGCAAATTACCATCTTCTGCATCTTTGAGGCTTGGTCCTCCTCCCGCCCCAACATACAGACATGAGATGATGTTTCTAATGTTGTAAGCTCCACCAGTTGATAGAATCCTCCCAACATTTCACATTTGCAAGGCCGCCTAGAGCTTCTGTTCCTTAAGATCAAAACCTCGAAGAAGGTAATCTTTATGCTACCTTTCCTCATTCTTCTCAACGGTGCAGTTTCAACCGCTTCCTATGCCTCTACTAGGTTCTCAACCTAGCAGTCCTTAGCCACTATCCCATAAGGCAACGAGAAAGGGTTAACATACCAGAGGATGACCGCAAGGCTTCCTGTAAGCAAGGAATAAAAAACTAGACTAGACCAACTGATCCGACGGTCCGACCAACTGACCAATCTAGTTAAGCTATTAAATTAGTTTCATATCAAACAGGCTCAAATCTATAAGAGTCAGTGAATATAAATTTTATATAACCACCTAGTTCACAATGTAAACCAATAAGCACCTAATCTAAAGGCCAGGATTTGATCTATTAAAATACTTCTATAAAATTTGTATGATTATACCTAACTCTATCCCTCAAAATCTCATGCTTTTTTTCTTTCGCATGTAATTTTCATCATCATCTCACATTTGCTAGCTCTTCTTCTTCACCGGTCATTCACTCTCTCCCTCGACTGTGATTCGCCTACTCCAACTTGTTTATCTTCTCTATCCGCCTCCTCCACTACTTTTCCAATTCGCCGGCTCTAGCTTATTCATGAGCATGATACCTTTATATTTTAGATCTATTTTTAGACTTTCTGCTGTCAATTTGAAGTGCTCTACTTTCGTAGTTCAAATAAGTATTATCATTAAACAAGTTGAAAAATTACGAAGCAGTTTTACTTTTTTTGTAGGTTGAATCAATTTTCTCTCTATCAAATTTGTAGGATCATTTGATTTTAAAAAAATATTAAAAAGATGGAAGGGGAATGCTAATCTTATTTTGCATAATAATTTGAATTTTATTATATAGTCAATAGATTTACTTCTTATAGGCCTAATTATTTCCTACATTTCGAAATGTTTAGTTGATTCCAAAAAAATTTAAAGGATTATCACGACTAGATACATTATGTGATTATCACATCCACATTTTTATGCATCTAAAAAGAGGTTAGTCATTTAAATATTGATGGTATTTAAATTTAAAATTATTGAAAATATTACTTTTGTATGATTAATATTTCAATTTATAGTTATATTTATTTTTGCCACATATTTGAATTATTACATCATTTAGGATATATTTAAATAATATTAATATTTATTACATCATCATGTTCAACCTGTGATTCAACTCATTTTAAACATTTGAACCTTAAACCTCTCATTTTGATTCAATGTTTGATCTAATGTTCACACCTTGCTATAAGCACCCTTTGGAACCCTTCGAGACAAGCCTCAATGCCCAATTTAGAAGGTTAGATTGACCTTTGTCAACAAGTACATATTCATTGTCAGATCGACGGATACTCCCAATAAAAAGTCAATGGCTCCATTATATTTCCATCACCTTGGCCACCTCTCTAGAAAGTCCACAGTTATCTAATTGACAAGTTGTCAGCCACTCCCCTTGTTATTGTCTTCCGCATATTGTCCATGGGAAGTTGGCGTCTTAAATAAGATAAACTTATCGGCTTTTGGGAGATGACATCTTACCAACCCATATCGAAATGACTTGTCTCATGCTAGATGGAGCCTTTAGCCATGGGATGACGCTTACATGCCAAACCATAACTCACCCAATAACTCAAGTCCGTACACATGCCCACCGACCTCAAACACATGCCCATCAAACTTTCGGTCTTTGCAAATTGACCAACTCACAAGTTTGTTGGCTCCCCTACCCACTAGCTTGTCCTCTTATAAGCTTCCAAATTGTGGACTGCCAAGACAACAACTCCTAGACACATTTGAGAAGCCAGAACCATGTCCGCTCATATACTAGTATATCCAACTTGAATAACTGACCTTCAACTCACGACATGATGGGTCCAACATGATGGGTCCCAAGTCCAACACACTTCCATCCAAATGATTTTAGTCAGGTTAGCTCCCCATCCCCCTTTTATCTAAAACCCTTCTTGTGGATCCATCTGCTAAGATTCACATTGTATTGCTTTTACTAATGTAATAACTGGTCATTTATTTTTAAAAGCATTGAACTATTTAAAGGCTAATGAAAAAGTCTAATGCACATAATAAAATCAATATTTTAGTATTACAGATGTGCTGTTTAGAGAGTAGGATTGAAAATCGAGAGGGTGAAGACTTTAAATGTGTGACACAACGTCCTTCTTCAAATCTCACATGTCCTCTATGTATAGCTTTTTTAGAACAACTAGAGATTTATAGCATTTTCAAAAATTAACTACTAATGCATGTGCACTTCCATTTCTTAGAAGGCAATATTAAACCTGCAGGAAAGATTTTCGAGAATGTTAATTTTGGACCAAGTCGATAATGCATATATTATATATCTCAAAATCAAGTCAACATATAGATAAAAAATAACTGAATATTTTCGTCCCATTGCATGCCCTTGTGCATTTTTCCTTCCATATTGATCAACATGTCATGCACTATATCAAAACTCAATGGCATGCTTTAAATCTACAAGTGAAATCAAAAGGCATTCCCCTATTCAAAGTTAAAAATTCTATCTTTATGTTACTCTTCCCATTATTAGGCATTTAGGAGAATGTTCACTTAGCATTAGGTTCCTTCTACTAGTTCATGCAATTACTTACAAATTCTTTAGGAAAACACAAGGCCAATCTCTTTATATGGCCTTTGTTTTGAGACAATTCTTTCAAGCTCTTCTTCACAGCTGATGAAGAATAAGTCTCATCTTATCATTCAGCAATCTCTCTTCATGGATTGAAAACACCACATATATATGCTGACATCATCCAGATGTCTCCTTTTTGTTGTTTTATCCTATAGTGTGGCCCTGTGTGCTTAATTGCCTACTTGACCTAATTAAGATAATTCCTTAGATCCCCTATGTTGAATCCAATAATAAGAACGAGCATCTCTAACAAAGAATTAGAGGGGAAGATGGGGAGAGTAGGCCAGCGGGTGTTGGGAGACGGGGAGGTGGCCGGAGGTGCGGGGGAAAGGGAGATAGATGAGCCGCAAGTCTCGGACTCTTCCAAAGATTGACGGTATTGCAATCACCCTCACCTAGGGTACTCTTTCTTCTCTCAAAGCTCACCACAATGAAGAAGAGAAAAGCTCAAAATTTTATTCATCAAAATCATCATCCCAAATACAATAGAAGGTGCCTTATATATAAGCCTCAATCATGACAAAAGGAAAAAGACTAGAATGAACATAGTGCTACAAAAGCAAACTAACTACCCATAGGGTTAAAGTAGGGAAATTGAAATATAAAAATAAGCAATACATAAAATGCATCAGAAATAAAAGCTCCTGATCGTGGTCATCGATCTTCGATGCCTCCTCTGACAAACGTGCCAAAATCTTTTGTTGATGTCCTCATCATTCTCCCCGGGTAGGAGAAAACTCGACCCTGTCGAGTGAACATCTCGAGAACCCTCGTATAGCTCTAACATATATGGATCCAATCTCTGCAGCTCATCCCACTCGATCCACGTGTCCTCTATCACCGATTTTCCTTCCCAATGAACTAGGTACCTTTGGCGCCCAACTTCTTTAGTGGAAATGATTTCATCATCAAGTATTGCTTCAATCTTCTCCGCATTAGATAAATAAGGTAAATTAGAAAGTGGATGTAGGCTAGGGTTCTCACTGGGTAGGTTCACACAAGGCTCATATAGTGGATTAGTAGGATTAAACTCTAGACCCTCAAAGGCTACTAAATCTTCAATATTAAAAGTAGGATTTATATTAAAACCTTCAGGAAGATCTAGACTAGCACATAAGCATTACTGTTTATTTTTGAAATTATTTTAAAAGGTCCTGCACTCCTAGCATGCAACTTTTTAACGGATCATTGAGGGAACCGCTCCAGATGAATCTGTGCCATTACAAAATCTCCAAGTTCAAATTCTTAAAATATTTTCTTGCGATCAGCATTAAGCTTATAGTTGGCATTGCTTTGTTCAATTCTTTTATTAATTTCCTTATACAATTCATGGAGATGAGATGCAAATGCATATGCAAACTCGGATGTTCTAACCTTAGGACACATAGGGATTAAATTTGTGTGTTGTCTAGGTTGGTACCCATATAAAATTTCAGCGGGACTTAGACATGTGGTTCGACTAACATAATTGTTATAAGCGAACTCAGATACTGGAAGTTTGAAATCCCACTCTCGAATTTGTTCTCCTACTAAAGTCCAAAAAAGGTTACCCATACTCTTATTAAGAACTTCAATTTGCCCATCAGTTTGGGGATGAAAAATAGTGAAAAACTGGAGTTTTGTACCCATCTTGAGCCATAATTTTTTTTAAAATAACTAGTGAACTTGGCGTCTCGGTCAGAAACTATGATTTTGGGTAATCCATGCAGCCTAACAATTTCATCGAAATATAATTTCGCAATCCAAGAAGCATCAAAAGTTTTGGAGCACAGGAGGAAATGAGTCATCTTAGAAAAACGGTCAACGACCACACAAATTGAATCATGCTTTCTAAGGGTCTTAGGTAGGCCTAGGACGAAATCCATGCTTACGTCCTGCCAAGGGCAATTGGGTACAGGAAGTGATGTGTAGAGTCACGTATTCTGTTTCCGCTACTTGGCTAACTAACAAATGTGACATCTACTCACTAACTTACTACCATCGCGCTTCAGGCTAGGCCAATAGAATCGGCATTCTACCGACGCAATGATTTTGGTCTGTCCAAAATGACCAGCTAACCTTCCATCATTTATTTCCAAAACAAGGAATTCTCTACATGAGGTGTTAGGAATGCAGAGTTTTTGGGACTTGAATAGATATTCGTCTTCCAAAAAGAAATCATCAATTATTCGTTCACATCCAATTGTAATTAAGGAGTATGTTTCCTTAAAATTAGGGCAGTCTTTATAATCTTCTTTAATTCGTTCAAATCCAGTTACTTCAGCCCTCATTTCTTTAGTTATCATTATCTGACGGCCTAAGGCATCTGTTGCCTTATTTTCATATTCGGCCTTGTGTTTGATCGTATATGTATACTCTTGAAAGAATTCAACCCAATGACCATGTCTGATCGTGCATTGAGTTTCTTTTGGGAATTTATGTAACACAAGACTTCTTGGTAGGAAAAAATGACAAATTAAATTCCTACGGGACCAGGTAATGTTTCCAATACTTAAGGGACTGAATGATAGCATAAAATTCCTTATCATACGTAGAATATTGCTGCCTGATGTCATTCAACTTTTCATTAAAGTAAGCTACGGGGTGGCCTTCTTGAGACAGGACGCCATCAATGCCATTGCCTGTGGCGTCACAGGTGACTTCAAAAACTTTAGAAAAATCAGGTAAGCGCATGACAAAGGCTTCTACCTTTTTTTTTGTTTCATCAAAAGCTCTAGAGGCAGCTGGGGTCCATAAAAATTCTCCCTTTCTGAGACATTCCATTATAGGGGCTACTATGGTGCAAAAGTTCCGAATAAACCTCTGATAAAATGTGGTTAGTCCATTAAAACTCCAAACATCTCTAATTTTTTTAGGTTCAAGCCACTCATTAATTGCTCTCACCTTCTCGGGATCAACGGAAATTCCTTGAGAAGATATAATAAATCCAAGAAAAGCAACACTATCCGTGAGGAACATACATTTCTTAGGATTAGCATATAGTTGTTCATTCCTCAAAACCTTACAGACTTGTTTTAAATGATTTAGATGTTGGTCCACTGAATTACTATAAATCAGAATGTCATCAAAGTAGAATACTACGAATTTTCCTAGGAAGGGTCCAAGGATCTGTGTCATAACTCTCATAAATGTACTTGGGGTGCATTACTCAGACCAAAAGGCATAACCTTCTATTTGTATAACCCATCCTTAGTTTTAAAAGCAGTTTTCCATTCGTCTCCAGGACAAATTCTAATTTGGTGATAACTATTCTTGAGGTCAAATTTGGAAAATAGGATGGCTCCAGTCATCATATCTAACATGTCATCTAGACAAGGAATAGGAAAACGATATTTGACTGTGATTTTGTTAATAACACAACAATCAACACACATTCTCCACGAGCCAACCTTCTTGGGAGTCAAGAGGGTGGGGTCCGGGGACAGCGCAAGGGCTAAGGCTTTCCTTAATAAAACCACGATGCAGTAGTTCATCTACCTATCTCTTAAGATCAACATGCTCCGTAGGGTTCATGCGGTAAAGAGGAAGGTTGGGGAGGCAAGCTCTAGGTACTAAGTCGATGACGTGTTGGATGTCCCTTAGAGGTGGGAGTTGGTTGGGTAAATCCTCTAGGAAAATGTCAACAAAGGTTTCAAGGACGGGCTTATGCTCTTTTGAGATAGGTTCTTCCAGATCCGCATTCACTTCCCGAGCTACTAAGGAAAATATGGGTGAACCTAACACTAGTTTAGTATCCAGGTCTTTAGCAGTTAACGGGTTTAGGCCTGTGTTGGGTTTAAGGGGAGTGGGTTTTACGTCCTCCTTGATAAGACTTGGGTTGGGAGGGTAAAAGCTTAATCTTCTTACCATCGTGCTCAAACATGCACGTGTTAGATCCCATAGATATGAAAGTCGTTATCGAACAGCCAGGGACGACCAAGGATGATCTGACCAACATTCATGGTTAAAACATCACACCATATCTTTTCCTTGTATCCCACGAATTCAACATGGATAAGACTCCTTTCTTTTACTTACAAGGCAGTTGAGTTGATCCAGGCGACCTTGTAGGGGTTCGGGTGCGGAGTGGTTTTCAAATGAAGCTTAGAGATCATAGTAGACGAAACAGCGATAATACAACTTCCACTATCGATGATAACCTTATAGTTCTTATCGCCAATTTAGGTGAAAGTATGGAAAATGGAAGTTCTACGCCAATCGTCACTCAATTTAGGTTGTGATAAGGCACACCTAACAACTTGCAGATCTAAGTGATCAATCTTTTGCAGGTAGTGGATCACGGTGGTGTCTTCATCACAGAAGAAGTCTTCTTCGTCATCGATGTGATGAACTAGTTCAGTGTCAGGCTCATCCTCTTCATCGATAACTTCTTTGATTATGGTTATTTTATAGGGGCTAGAATATTGAGAGGCAATGTGTTCATACCCATGACACCTAAAGCATTTGGTTCCCGCATTGGTTTTGGGTGTCTCATGTTTAGGGGTTTTGTTCTTAAAGTCATGGCGGGGTTGGAATTGTCTAGCAATGGGTCAATCAGTCATGGGACCAAGTGATTTGTTTTGGGGTTGGCTGGAGGAGGATTTAAAAGGGTTAGAGCGGAAGTCTTGGCGTTTTGAGTGGGCATGGTTCTTGGATTCTTTCAGATCTAGCACAAGACTACAAGCGGCCTCTAAGGTAATGATTCCTCTAGCGAAGAGTTCATTTCGAAGATCTTTCCTAAGTCCAGCTCTAAACATGGATAGGAGTTGGGCAGGGGCGGTGGTTTCCTCGCCACTACAGCGGATCATAAAGTCATCAAAAGTAGATATGTAATCCTTCACAGGTTTACTACCCTGGGTTAATCTATTCCAACGATTTAAAAGTCTGAGGTAGTAGGAAAGGGGAAGATAATTTTGCTTGAGTTCTTGTTTCATTGTTCTCCAATTAGTGATAGGGTATTCTCTTCGAGTTTCACGCATATATTCCAAGTTAGTACAATACTGACTAGCCCTACCAATCAACTTCATTTCAACAAATCTAACTTTTCTTGCCTCTGAAATGTTGTACCACCTAAAGTAGATATCCATTCCTTTAAGCCAATCCAGGAAAACTTGGGTGTCATCAAAGGAAGGGATATCGATTCAGATGTTCTTGAGTAACTAAGTATCATTATCTCTCTAAATCGGATCATGACCTAGAAGTTCCTGATTAGGTCAATGGTTTTGACGGTATTGGTTTCGAGGTGGTCCGTAGTCAGCTCATGGTTCTTCGACGTATGGGGACGAAGGTCTAGAAGGAGTATACATCGTATGGTTTCCTAATTTTTCAATGTGGTCTAGACGATCTCCAACTTGACGTATAAAGTCAGCTAACTTGCCTTGGGTTTCTCTAATTTGTTGGGTCACAGTACCTAACTGTCCTAAGATCAAGTCTATAAGTAAGTTGAATTTGTTCCTGGTCCATTGGGATAAACTAGGAGACACTTAGGGATGTTAAGGAATAGAGGGGCACTACACCTAAACCTATATGCCAACACACCTAAAGCTCACTAAATGATGCAGAAATTGCATGGATAGCAAACAAATAATGTGTTATTTCAAATGGATGCAATGTTACACGACTAGTTAAACTTAAAGATGGCTATTTAAAACTCTAAGATGAATCTTAGCACATGCAATTTGAGCAAACCATGCTTTGATACCAAGATGATGTGAAACAAACAAGAATTGCAAGGAAATTATAAAACTATCATAAAGCTTGCTACTTGAAGATTACTGAGTCAAAATAATTAATTTTAGGAATTCTCAATTGACATTTTGCTTTGGCATGCAGTCACAAATTTTAGGAGAACATAACAACTTAAAACAATATCAAAAAATACAATAAAACTAAATGTGTCGTAATAAGAATCAACAGGTTAATATTTAGAGCTTTTCATCTAGAGTTTCTTTTCTCACTCACACTCGATGAACGGCTTTAGCAGAGAGAGATTTTCAACAAACCAAACGACACCACTAAGAGAGTTAGGATGCCTACGGTCTTGATCCACAGGAAGGTAGCCGGAGAAAGAGGCGCAGGTGAACGTCCGACGAGTTGCCATTGTTCGAATGGCCGTTGTTCGTCGATCGTCCCGGCTAGATGAAATAGTATGCGGTCGACGTAGTCTTCGACGGAATCTTCAAATTCCCAGTTGGGGTCAAAGAAGGGCGACTGAAGAATATCAATTTGTCCTTGCGAATCGTACGCAAATCCGTGGCCGACTTTAGGATCGGTCATACATAAATATGGGAGACTTCTTTATTGTGATCCTTGGAGGAGTCGATGGTTTGTGAAGGGAGAAGGGAGGGAAGGAGCTGGTGGGGGTTCTCGAGTAGAGAGGAAATGGGAGAGGATGGCTAAGGTTAAGGCTAGGGAGGTGGGGAAAAGGACTTAGAAAATATGAATTTTATTTCACAATTTTCTAAGAGAGTTAAGGGAATAATTTTAACTCCAAACTATCCCAAATATAGCTCTAGGGGGCTAGCAATTTAGGAGCTTATGGGGCATTTAATTGGAATAAGGGATTAGATGAGAGAGAGAAAAATAAAGGGAAAGGGGGGGCTGGCCATATGAGGAGGGAGGGAGAGGTCTAGATTCAATGTATGGGGGCCCTTGACTTAAATTAGGAATTTTCATTTCAAATTTGAATAAAATAAAGATATTACCTAAATTAGTTTATCAATAAGGAAAGTGTTTAAATTCAAATATTAATTTGAATTTAAGTAGGAAACTTTCCTAATCTATAAGGGGCTATTTTATAAAAGTGATTAGGAAAGTGAATAAAGGGAATTTGAATTTTGAATTTCAAAATTCAAGGGGGATTAGGATGGACGGCCGGTGGTAAGGGGGCCAAGGGGGTGGCGGCTATGGCCTTTGGAGGGCGGCCGGCGGCTGGAGGAGCCAAGGGAGGCTAGCGGCTATGGGGTGGGGAGGGCTCGGTTAGGGAAGAAGAGTAGGGGAAGATGGGGAGAGCAGGCCAGCGGGTGTTGGGAGACGGGGAAGTGGCCGGAGGTGCGGGAGAAAGGGATATAGATGAGCCGCGAGTCTTGGACTCTTCCAAAGACTGGCGGGTAGCTCATCACAATGAAGAAGAGAAAAGCTCAAAATTTTATTCATTAAAACCATCATCCCAAATACAATAGAAGGGACCTTATATATAGGCCTCAATCATGACAAAAGAAAAAAGACTAGAATGCTCATAGGGCTACAAAAGCAAACTAACTACCCATAGGGATAAAATAGGGAAACTAAAATATAAAAATAAACAATATATAAAATGCATAAAAAAATAAAGGCTCCAGATCATGGTCGTTGATCTCTGATGCCTCCTCTGATAAACGCACCAAAATCTCTTGTTGATGTCCTCATCACCCAATCTTTTAAAACCCAATAATAAAGCATAAACCAAATCATTTGGGGGGAGGGGGAGGAACTATGGGTGGGGTAAAAATGAGAGCATTATGCTAGCGTGAGTGGGGATGGGTAAATTGAGGAGAGATTGGCGTGAAGAATTCAGGAAATGAAGAGGGCTGACAAGGCAAAATGGCTAAGTGGATAGATGAGAGGTGGTTGAGGTGTAATGAACAAAGAAAAATTAGGTTTGTTAAACAGACATGTTCATTACCAAAATTAAGTGATCCTATCTATGATAGTACGATCTTTCAGCTTTGAATATCTTTTAAACATATTACGTTCCAGGTGTTTTGCATTATTTATAAGATATGCGTGTCAGTAAAATTCTATAATGATAACAAAATCATAAAATCCTAGGACATATGCAACCCCTGGCATTTTGATCCTGCAAAATACTGCTAGTGCTCAAATACTATAAAAAAATATTTGTTATGAGTCCCAAATAAGGCTTAAGTCCAATAAGCATGTCTAGAAAAAAATACGAGTTGAATTACGTTCTTCTGCATGGAGAAGGACAAATGAAAATAAAATCTTACCTTTTCCAACACCTTGAAGTGCACTTATTGGCTGCCAAAGAGCAGAGAATGTGATTCCGATACTAAACAAATGAACCGTGCTTCCAGCCATCCACATCATGAAGCCCATCATCATTAGGTTCTTAAAAGGAGCTTGAGCCACCTCCCAGGCTTTCTTCTCATAAGAATATAAGGCAAAGAAAATCATTTTAAACCCATGAAACATTACTAATAAAATAGTAGAAACAATGTATAAGTTACAGCAGTAAACAAAACATTGGAATGTTTGGAACTACTCATGAACATCAAGCAAATATGATTAATACATTTATGACTCCCAAATAAAAAAAGAAATGTGCTGCAGTTAAATAGAAATTCAATGAAACATAAAACAAGATTATGCAAACAATAATCAATCCTATAAAAAGGTAGAATGTATTGGCTTCATAAGCAGTACTGCTCCCATACCTCCTAGTATTAGAACTGGACCTAGAAATACTGCAAGAATATCATATATTCACCCAGCTTAAATCCATTATGAAAAAAAAATAATAATAAATAAATAAGTCGAAATATTTCATGCCCTTACTAAGGGACCAGGAAAGGTACTATTTATATTATACCTTCCTAATTGAATTAAAAAAAAAAACAAATGAAAAACCTATTTTTTACAAAAAAATCCTAATAATTGGTAATAGTGCTTAACCAACATGGTTTTTCTTCTTCGTTTGATTTGTTGAATCCATTATTATTTGAATTGTGTAATCTCCAATTATTAACACCGGTAACTAACCTAACAAAATTTTATTATAATATGAAAGTTTGAACAGTTGTCGACAATAAATGTTGAGAGTCAAGTGATGTCAGCTAGCCTAACTTAATTGTTTGACTTATGAGAGGGGAGATTAGGTGACCACATATTGGTGGATGATGAACATCTGACGTCAATCTTTTGTATGTGTCCAATGACGGTCAATTAAAAAAATTTAGAGATTGGGTTACATTAGGTGGTTGATTTACTCGACCTTCTTATACAAGGGAATATCAACTAACCAAGAAGGCTTGCATCGGGAGTTAGAAGTTGATGGACGTCACACATCACTTTTTGGTATGCATCAGGCGACAGCTAATACGAAAACTGATAGTTAGGCAACTACGGGTACTTTGACTTGGTCATTCACCTTATACGAAAGGATATAGGGCGACCGAGTTGACTTAATAAGTAGGGTGCTGATGGATAACAGACAACAGATTGTGCACTTTGGTATACGTCAGGAGGCATTCAATGAGGAACATGATAGAAAGTGCTTGTAAAGATCATAACTCCCTTGGCTGAAATGAAATTACAGCAATACCAAACACAATCTCCAAGAGGAAATAAGAGCAATAATAAGAGAAAACTCTTTTTAATTGATGACAAACTGAAGAAAATAACAAGATACAATAGATCTTCTATTGGAGAGGAAAATCCGGCTCTCTCAAATCCCTAACCCGTGGCTAGAGCCCAAAACTCCCTAAGAACAATCTAAATTCAGCAAATAACATTATAATCTTGAAATCATCCTATTGTTAGCCTTAAATAGGCTCCCCTAATTTCCTCCAAAATCAGCCTCCTTTCTCTAAATAATTCCCTCTCATATTTGAATTAAAATCAGATATCTTGCCCTAAATAATTTCCTCCCAATTCTAATTAAAACTTTGATTCCTCATCCCTTTCCCTAAATAATTCCCTCTTAAACTTTGAATTCAAATAAGATCTCTTATCCTAAATAATTCCCTCCCAATTGTAAATAAAACTTCTCAAACAATTCATCTTTGATAAAAAGCCTTCCTAAACAGCTCCCTTTTGATTAGGAAACTTTTTAATTCCCTCCCAATCAAATCAGCCGGTCCATCAATACTCGCCTCCCAAAGTGTCAATTTGTATTCAAGGTGGAATGAAGGAAACTAATGCTGAAGCACTTGACTGAAAAATGGACTATCACTAGGTCGAATGATCTATGCCTCCAACATCTCCTTGATTAATCCCTCAATCTCTTCATTCTAGATTTTGGGATGATAGTACAAACGAACACTGAAAGGTGAGATTCCTTCCTTCAAGATGATAGCATGCTCGCGAAAGAGGCAACCCCTGAACTAGCTAGAACATCCCTTGATACTGTTGTAGGGGCGGGTGAATCATGTATGGTGTTTATATCTTATCCTCATCTTTTTCTCCTTCCAAACTCTGCAACTCCACCAAAAATCCCACTCTTTCACCATTTTTCCTCCTTGGAAGTGGCTCCAAATGTGTCATTTCCTATTCTTCCCCCAATTTTTCCTCCCCTCTCCTTATCAGATTAGGATTTTCTCCACTCCCTTGGTTGACGGTAGCTCCCCCCGCCTCCAACAATGTCGCTTTGGTTTGGAACTCAAGCATCTTCCTCATCATCTCCTCCATGATGGCAAACTTCTCATCGATCTTCTCCTAGATTGCTGAAAATTACTTATTGAATATGAAATCTTTTCTACAAAATCATATTTCAATTGTCCGATCTTTACTTCCAGCACTTTAACATTTTTCCCTGCCATAGGTACCTGGATCTAGGCTCCAAACAGCAAAAGAAATAGCAAAAAACAATGAATCGGATCATCAAACAACAAAAATTAACAAGACGGAAGGAACAAACGCAACAAAAATTAGCAAGGAAGACTTATATTTCAGCCCAAGATATGGCTCTGACACCAATTTGATAGGAAGTGCTTGTTAAAATCTTATATCCCTTGGCTACAATTTCCTCGAAATCAGTGAACAACATTAAGAAATTGGGAAGAAAAAGTGAAAAACACATCAAAAATCTTTTTTATTGCAAGATATATGAAAGAAAACAACAAAATTTAGTTGGATCTTCAATTGGAGAGGAACATCCAGTTCTCTTAAATCCCTAGCCGGTGGCTAGAGCCCTCACAACCTAAGAAATTCTAATTTCAGCAAACTCATAACATTATCCTGAAATCACTCTATTGTTAACCTTAAATAAGCTGCCCTAATTCCATCCCAAATCAACCAACTTTCCCTAAATAATTCTCTCTCATATTTGAATTCAAATCAAATCTCTTGCCCTAAATAATTCCCTCTCAATTGTAATTAAAACTTTCTTAAACAATCCCCATTGATTCCTCCTCTCTTTCCCTAAATAATTCCATCTTAGATTTTGAATTCAAATTAGATATCTTGCACTAAACAATTCATTCTCAATTGTAATTAAAACTTTCCTAAACAATTCCCCTTTGATGAAGAACCTTCCTAAATAGCTCCCTCTTGGTTAGGAAACTTTCTAATTCTCTCCCAATATAATCGGTTTATCCATCAGAACATTGAAAGTCGGGTGACACTCAAAGGAATGACTTGATATTTCTCATGATAGAATGATGATTGAACAATCAAAAAGGCTTGTATCAAAGATCAGTGACTAATGAACGTCTAATATAACTCTTATTAGACTCTTTGGCATATGTAGGGTGATTATCAAGAAGAAAAGTCAAAGGCCAGAAAACATTGGATTGCCTGACTTGGTCATTCTCCTTCTAGGAGAGGAAATAAGATGATCAGGCTTGAATAAAGGCACCGATAATTGGCAAACATCAAACATCAATCTTTGGTATGTGATGGGAAACTATCAAAGACAAAAGTCTGAGGTCGAGCACAATGCGACATTGTGCAGTCAAACTCAATCATCCTTCTAGGAAAGGAGATTAGACAATCGAAAAAGCTTGCAACAAAAGTCCATTGTCGACCATTGTCAAACGGTGGAGATCATGAGTGTCAACATTAATCAACAAATAGTGTATAATAGTGCCAATGGCAAGGGTTTGCAACAGTCAAAGACCGATGCCTAGCAATAACAATGATGAGCATCAACGTTGGTCAATGGTCGACGTCTAGCAGTGGTGACGTCAAGCATCAACATTGGTTGACGGTTGATGTCTCACAACTTGATGACGAACATCATTATTGTTCAATGGTCGATCTGATGTTGATCGACGATAGGTACATCATTGCCAGCGGATGACATTGGCAATAGTGACAATGGGTATCAAAGAGTCGAGTGGTAGTGAATAGCATCAAAGTTCCATAATTCTCTAAATTCATGAATTTTATGCACCAAAAATGCTTCATTAAATGTATAGAACCATGGCTATATCTATAGATTTTTGGAGGGCATATCAATATGATTTCTAATAGTAAATAGCACACTTTATCAAACGATTTGAATTGATTCCCCTTGATGATTTGATGTTTGAATATCTCATTTCCTTAATAAGCTCATAATTAAACAAGCTTAAGCTCATTGGATTCATCTCAAAGAGAAGTTCATTTTCTCTATAAGCATGCAAAATTCAAAGGTCAATTTCCGCTCCAAATAGCTTTGAGATATTTCCAATTATGCCTTTGACTACTTAAATAAGCCTAACTGGACTCTAAACAATTTTTTAGTACTGTTGGTTTCATCATGTTGAACTACATTGTATTTACCATTAATTTGGTGAAAATAGACATCAGATTATCCCACAATCAACTGCTTCAGTTTACGGTCCAAATATGTGGTTGCTTTTAGATATGCAATTTGAATAATCAAAATTCCAACATTTGACTATATGAATTTCCTGGAGACATCAAAAATCATTATAAGATACATATTTTAAGAAGGCCACAAACTACAACTAAATTTTAATGAACTCATCAAGCTTGTAGCGTACCATCAATTCTTGTAAATACATTTATCAAGAACATATAAACAACATCTCCGGCCAATCAGACGACTAATAAGGTTCAGAATTTCGCAATTAAATCAAAACAAGGTTATCGGTCAAAGTAAGAAGAGTTAGCCTTCCGATAAGGAAAAAACATACAATATTTCAGAAACTTCATCAACAAATCAAATTCACTAGAAAACATAGCATATATTTAATAAAACCATTCTCCCTTGAAAAAAAACGAGCAAAAAATAGATCAATCCCCTAGGCCAAACCAACGAAATAAATCTTGATCACCAAAAACTATCCTTCGCCCAAACCCTAACTCAAGTACCTGGGATTTCCATGCAGCCTCGGCGTCCTTCTTCTGCCGGGCCACAGTCGAATCATCCTGTGGAGAAAATATAAAATAATATATTCATTAAAAAAAATTCACCAGATAGAGGTAGAGGAAAGAGAGCTTTGGAGAAAGTTGAACCAGATCATGAAGCGATATGTTGTAACCAAGGGGATCTGGGATGGCAGAGGATGAAGAGGAAGATAACGCGGAGCTTTCAGCGAATTCCACCGCCCATCGCCGAGCCAAACCCTTGCCCTTCTCCATCTTGTCGCGCCGGCACTCCACTAGCGCAAGATGATCTCTCTCTCTCTCGCGTTTGCGAGCACCAAAATCACTAGAACAAAATCCGCGGCTGACGATATATATATATACTAGTATGAATAAAATTTTAAAAAATAAAAATATATATGACAAAAATTACAAATAATTTATGACATATATATCAATAATATTAAATTCTATATCAACATTAAATACAATATTTGCACACATATATATAATTTATATATAATCAATAGGCATATAAACTTCTATTATCCTTAAAATACACTCATTCTAGTTGGATGAAAAATTAAAAAACAGGCTTATCTGTAATGTAAGCGGTTTCTTATTGATAGATTTATTGACATCAATATATTATCCATAAGATAATTGAATTAGCGACTCAACAAAAAACTAAGCTTATCATATAACATTACCTACAAGAGCATAAATTTATCATCCAAGCAATAATCAATGACCATAATGAGAAAGACTAAAAATTAGCAACAACAAGTCAAAATTTGTTAAGAACTAATCTCATTAATAGTTGAGGATTTGACCATTGCTTTTTTTAAGCTCTTTAATTTTCTCATGAAGTAACTAATACAAGGACGAACAAAAATAAAATTAATAAGAAAATTATTAAATTATCAAAATTATGAGGATATATAAATGAGAAATGAGATGTTTATGCAGAGTATATTGTAAAAAACTTTGTTTAAGAAGAAATTCAACATTTTAGCAATTAAGAAAGGTTATAGAAAATAAAAAATGGACTCTAAATTAAAGTTCAAATATAAAATTGACATGTTTAAAAGAAGTTGAATTTTTAAGTTGGAGCAAAGTTTTTTTGTTAAAGAGGACAAAAGAACAACAAAAAATATGGAAAGCATTAACATACAATAGATGAGCAAGTAGCTAAGAAAGGAATCAAACCAAATTGAGTCGCCTGATTTCTATTACAATAGCTCGTCGCTCGTATAATTAATGATATATCAATATTATTGTATAAATTCAGGAATCAACATACTATTCTTTGGAGTTTCTTGAATTTATGTAAACAAATAGGAGGCATAAGGACAATTAATTAAAAAATAAAGAAAAAATTAAGCCTCTAATTCCTCTGCTCACTGATTCACTTTTTTTCTCTTTATTTTTATCATGACGATACATAAAAGTTTCACATGTAGAACATCATTTAGTAATGTGTTTCAAAAAGGAAACTATACAGGTTAATTAAAAATGCTAAATACTTCAACAACGCCACAAACCAAGAACTTAGCCACGCATTCTACCCAAATCCTTTCCCCTTTCTCCACCTCCTTCGTCTTTGCTATCGTCCCACACTACACAGAAATCAGTTCCGAAGGTCTCGCCTTTGCCATCTCACCTACCCCAAACCTCTACTCCACCCTTCTCAGCCAATTCCTCGGTCTCTTCAACCTCTCCAGCAAAGACCAAGCCACCAACCACATCGTCGTTGTTAAGCTTGACACCATTGAGAACAAGGAGTTTGACGACATCAACGACAACTACGTCAGCATCAACTTAAATGGCTTAACTTCCGTCGTCGCCGCTCCAGCATCATACGCCAAAAGCTCTTCCCTGTTTCAAAATTTGAGCTTGATGAGCGGCCAGACGATGCAAGTTTGGGCAGAGTATGATGCGAAGAAGATGGAGCTTAATGTGACCTTAGCTCCCCTTAATACCCTGAAGCCGGTTTTACCTCTTCTGTCTTACACCATCAACTTCTCCTCAATTCTTCTGAGCAAAATGTATGTGGGGTTCTCTTCTTCCACTGTTGCGGCCGCTGGTTTGAATTACATTCTCGGATGGAGCTTATATTTGAACGGCAAAGAAGCAGAGCTCCTGGCTTTTAATCTCCTGGCAGCCGGAAATGAAACGGCATGACGTTGAAATCGGAAGTGAAACGGCTGGTTGCGGTAGAAATCGAAACGCTCTGGTTGAGATCTCGCTTAGTTGACATGGGTTCTCTGCATGTCAAACGGATGTCGATTACATATGTGAGGGTTTATTCAAAAGAAACCGTTCTAACGAATGCAGTTTTCATTAGCCATTTGAAGATCAAGAGTGCAAATTAATTACATGTTAAAATAAATAACGGTTCATAATTAATTATTTAGAAGATCAAAAGTATATTTTACATAAATAAAAGTACAATTATTAATCAATTATAATTAAAATAATTGAAATGGAAGGTTAGGATTTAATTTAAGTGATTAAAATGAAAGGCTAGGATTTGCTAAGAGTGGAATCCCAAGCCACTTTTATATAGTGGTATAGATTTAGGTTTCTTTTGGGATGACTTTCTTACTGCTTTTTAAAGCAGTTTTTTATTAAAAAATTTTAAGAAGCAGTAAGAAAGACGTCCCAAACGAAGGCTTAGAATAACCGTAATGGCTTGCTTATTGCAATGTTCTCCTCATTAATACTGCCCAAATTCAATATGCATGACACTTTATTCCTCGATTGCAGTTTCTTACTTCAGACAAGGAAATGCAGAAAGAGCAGTCTGTTGCACGAAAATCTGAATCCAATTCTATTCCTATTAGCTCATCGGAATCCTCCATCCCCCACAGAGGAGAATTCAGATCCTGTCAAGTGTTATCAAAATGCACTCAAACGCGCAGTTCTCATCTAAAGGAATCTGCTACTTCTGCCAAAAAAATTATAGGATCAGGAGATGCTGCTCAGGACATGCTTGAACTCTTCCTTGGTCCTCTTTTAAACAAAGCTCCTCCTGTAAAGGAGCCTGATCCTGATGTAACAAGAGAACTACTGGCCTCAACTTATGAATCAGATAGCCTTGTCAGAAGCTTTGTGGATGTTGCAAAACAGGTAACTTTTATTAAAAAGAAGAGTAGTCTTAAAGATAAAGTGGCCATGTTTTTTTGATTTCCTAGTCCAGCAATGCACAATCTTCAAAATCTGCTTCTATTTGAGCTATTTTTTTCTGTTGAGCTCCATATTTCAGGATTTCTACTGAAGTAATTTAAAATTATTACCTGTAATTTGGTTGCCAAGATGATGCCAATTATACATGTACAGATTGACATTTGTAACAACTTGTAGTATAGTTTTCATTCCTTGGATCAAATGTTTGCTAAGTTGATGATGATCATGGCACTTGTAGTGCATTAGATGTTTTTTTTTTCCAAATTATAGTCGTGTTTTCTTTCATTATATGTGAAATCTCATGGATCAAATATTCTATAAGAGGGATATGAATTTGTCTGTGGATGATACTCGGCCTTATTAGTAGGTAATCACTTGGTGATAGGTAAGGAGGATAGTGAGGTTTAAGGAGAGTATGAGTCTTAGGTTTATTGTAGGTAAGCAAGAGAGTGCCAAGAGATGTAAAATATTTCAAAAAATTATGAAGTCCCAAAATAATTGAAATTATGTTTCTTCACTCTTTATTTTTTAGGGCATGGAGGACTATAGAAAAAGTTTCGCTTAAAAATGTAAAAAAATAATACAAAGTATAATTTATTACTTTGTCCTTGAGGCTAGTGTATAGGGCAAGTTTGTGAATGCATATCCTCTATGTGGTGGTGAGCCCAATATGACATGATTCAAACTCATACAAGCAAAAAGATGAGCCTTGAATGGATAATGCTTGTGAGATGAAGACTACCTTAACTTGGAAATTTATAATTGTTGTTACAACCCGGGCCGATAAGCTTACATAGATGAGATGAGAATATTAAAGTCGGATGAAAATTTTTAAAACATTTTGCTGTAACATTTATAATAACCATCCACATAAATGTAAGAAAGAGCCACTAAAACATCAAATAATATTTTCTTTCATTAATAAACATGTACATAGTCCATTACAAAAAAATAGATATCCAACTATCACATGTCGTCCTACAAGTCAATCTATTACAAAGCACCAACATCATAAAAAGAACCTATAGGATAGTAGGTGAACGACTATCTGTCTGTCATTACTGATTAGCTGGTTCTCCTAAACATTTTCTCACAACTTGGGTGAGCCAACAATTATAGGTAATATGCTATTCAATTAAATTAAAATATAAGATAAGGAATGCAGTATGTATGTCAATATCTTAATTAAAAAATCAATAAACAATAAAAGAATCAATAAATTTGTCATGATATATTAACTAGTGTGCATATTTGTACATGTCAGCCTAGATGTCCTTAAGCCTATAACCTGTTTCATCATGCATTTACCTATAACATTTTTTTAATTCTTTTTTATGCTTTATATATATATAACATATTATTATACACTTGTAGGACGATATTTGTATCATACAGGAATTAAAAAAAAAAAAATCTTTTACACTCGTAACGGAGTATCAATTTATATTGATCATGTACACATGTAATTGGTCATTTCTTTCATTATTAAACTGATCCGAGAAGCCCTTTACCTTCATATTTTCTTTACCATTTTGATACTTTGTACCAACATACACATTCAATCATATATTCGTTATCGTAGGGGAATAATTTCAACATGTCATTCATACATATATTTTTACTAAATGCTGTTTCATACATTTCTATATGAAGACTTTTAAAAAAAATACGCATTCTAAACTATTCACATGAGCAAGATATATTGCATTTAAAACATACTAGCTATTCAAATGATATCATAAGAAAACATGCTAAGCTAATCACATAATATCTTAAGGAACATGCTAGAATAATCACATGAGATCATAAGGAAACATGCCAAAATTTGCAAAAGAAGAAAAATCCGAAATTAAAATAATCACATTTACCTACCTAATGGACGTGCACAATTCGTCGTTTATTCTATCGATGCCTTTTCCTCTCCCTCTTCTAAAAATCACAACTTGGAGGACCCAAGGTACAAGATGACAAGGACAACAGTGTGACTCCCCCAAGAAGCAATCCCTCAACCTCCTCCTAAGTGGATTGCACACTCTCAAAGCAAGGAGATACCTCTCCCTCTCTAAAGCTCTCTCTCTCATAGGAAAAAAATGTCTTAGGCTACTCGCATCCCCTCTCAATGTTCAAAAGAATTAAATTGACTATTTAAATCAAACCCTAGTTCTCAATTCCGTTGTTCTGATCGTACAATACAAAACTTACATCGTACTATCCAATTAGTTAAACACCCATTTTTCAGTTCTATTAGATTGGATTGTACTATCAACTATATCAAACCAAGGATCATCCAAGATAACTCTTGGTTCATCCATTAAATGCTCTCTTAAATTGTAATGGACAATCTGAATCATACAATATAATTTCCAATCATGATTTGAACTTGATACAATTGTTTGGTCAATAATTCAAATTAGACAATATTCATTAATAATCATGCAATATGAAAGATTTGCTCACTATAGCGATGGATCCACCCTTAGAGGGGAGAGATTATTTGGTGCGGAGTGCAGATGGGGAGAACCATCCGCACAAGTATTGGGTACCTAGCGGTATCCCACTCGGTACCGCTGGGTACCCAGTGCTTGTGCGGACGGTG
>NW_021319264.1:122453-133787 GCF_001605985.2 Dendrobium catenatum | reverse complement strand
CTCTGATGACATACAGTGAGGGCTATAATGGTAGCAACTAGTAGTGGTAGCGACTAGCAAACAACCAACCCAATTTTTATTTAAAAATAATTAAAATACCTATAAAATATTTAAAATATATTATTAATATTTAAAAAATCCTATATTCAAAATAAAAATAAAAAAAATTGAAAAAAAAAACATAAATCGAGCATTTTTTAAAAATAAAGTTAAAAATCAATTTGATACGTGGCATCAATTGTTCTTTGATTGCAATTTTTTTTGTCATACAAATGTATCTCAAATGCAATGCAAGCTAAATATATTGCATTTTAAATTTTTATAGCATTTTAATTTTTTATAGGATTATTTTGTTGGTTATAAAATAAATATTTTGTTGGTTATTAAATAAATTTATGAAATTAAGTTTACGTTTGATTTATTACAAAATGAAATATATAAATACTTAAAAATTTACAAAATATTTATTTAATAAAATAATTTTTTAACAAATATTGTAATAAAAGGTTATTTAAATAAATTAAGAAATATTTTTAAAATCATATTTTCTAAGTCTTCTGGTTAGAATATCCAAAAGCACACTTGCTGCTGACTGTAGCTTCCCGACTCCTTCCTATGATCGTTTGACAGCTTCCAAGCTGATACCGGAAGAACAGAAAGCTGCCGCATTTAACATTTTTCAACTTTCCAATCGAAATCTGACCGATTTCAGATCTTCGATTTCATGGCTTCGAGGAGAAACCCCAGCTTTAATAACCCCAAACCATGCCCGCACCTCTCCTCCTACCGAGAAAAACACGGCCTTTCCGGCTACGAATCCTTACAGAAGAGCCTACGCTCCTCGCCCAGCGGCCGCACAGTTCTCAGTCGTCTCCAATCGACAAATCCTACCTGCAGTTCCTGCCCTAATACGTCAATCGGCCGTCTTTATTTCTGCTTGATATGTTCTTCCATCTCATGCCCTAGCCACGCCGCTTCCCACTCTATGTCCTTTCCTGGCCACGACATCTCCGTCGACGTCGAGCGCGCCGAGCTCTTCTGCCTCTCCTGCGCCGACCAAGTCTATGATCCAGATTTCGACTCCGCCGTCGTAGCGGCGGCCGCCAAGAACCTTCATCCCCCACTACGCCGCCGGAGGCGAAAGCCGCTGTTGATGCTTTTGCCGCCTCCTGCTGCGATATCGAGCTTTAGGGGTATAAGGACCGCGTTGAGGCATCCATGGGGACTGAGGGGTTTGAACAATTTGGGCAATACTTGCTTCATGAACTCTGTATTGCAGGCTCTGTTGCATACACCGCCATTGAGGAACTACTTCCTGGGTGATCACCACAAGCGGGAGGTTTGCCGACAGAGGAGGAGGAGGAGAGGGGCTTTGGCGGTGGCTGGTGGGGGAGAAGGGCCGTGCTTGGCTTGTGTTGTAGAGGGAGTGTTCTTGGATGTGTTTTCGGGCGACCGGAAACCTTATAGCCCTGCGAGGTTTCTTTACAGGTTAGATGTTGATTGATTTTGGGCTGTGGATAGAATGCTGATGGGATTGTGCTTACTGTTATGCTAAAAAGTTGGAACTAAGGTTTTTTGGAATTGTAAATAGATGATTGATTATGTTTGTTAGTGAGGTTAAAGTTTTTTATTTTGTTCATTCCTGCAACGCAATTTCTAAAGATCTAAAAGCAATTGTAAGATGCCTCATTTTATTTAGAAATTTGGATGTGATATAGCGGGACTTTTTGCCACATGTTCCTTGTAAAGGTAACAGTTTGGGTCAAGATATACTTACGTAATTATGATCATCAAAATTGCTTTGAGATGAGTGTATGCAAGATTTGATTGATTACACATGTATTTTGCTCTTCTTAATACAAATTTGATGGCTATAAAATTGACCATGACCAATTTGGATCAGGATATCCGACTCCAATTTTCTCTTTTCTAAATATGTCAGTTGCATTTTTCTTTGGTAACAATCTTTTCGTTAGTGTGATGTGGATTCGGAGGTACTCCTCATTGATCCTCTTTTTATGCTCATTCACCTCTCTCAAAGTCTGTTCTAGTTCACTGATCATGTGTGCCCCAATGAACTCAAACTCACCTAGCTCTAGCTCGCACAATTGAAGCTAAGAGGACAAGTACCTTGACAATTAGAGAGCTCATCGCGCCAGTGGTAAAGTCATTACATTCTAAAATATGGCTCTCTTGTGTAACATGTGGTATCTTGAATCTCTTAGATGAACAACATATTTTTGACTTTTATGATGGCGTTTCGAAGAGCTCTAACGGTGCTTTGTAAGATCAAGCTTCGCTTATATATATATATATATATAATTTTTGACAATGAATGAGTTTAATCTCATTTATTATAATTGAATAGTTAATGCCCTTGAGCTTTTGCCTTCACAGTGGGGGCCAAGACTCTCAAGCACGGGGCCATAGAGCTTTGCACAACTTTGCATTTACTTTAACATTTGAGATATTCTCTGATTAGAAAACTGTTTTATGGATTAATTGTTCACCAATCATATTTTGCTTCATGCAAACCCTCTCTCTCATTTCGAATTTCTATTACTTGTTTGTTTTCTATGCGAGTTATTAATTGAAAACTTGAGCTTGAGGCCTTCTCTTGATTGTTGTTCTGAGGCTTATTTTAGTTGCATTTCCTTCACAAGGCAATTATAAAGAAAAAAAACTATAAGCCTTGGGCTTTTTGTAATTTTGGAAGTCAGTATCATAATATCATTTAATTCTTTGCAGTAATAGTTTTCCGAGCAGAGCAGCAACTTAAACGGAAAAGAACCAAAGGCAAGAAAGAAGTGTACATTCCAAGAAAGAAGTGTACATTCCATTTTTATCTTGTTCCTTTCCCTAATGTGGAGAGAGACTGATTGATGGTTGAAGGATCATTGAAGTTTTACGTGAAAAAAAAAGGAGAGGAAGAAAATTTAAATTAGCAATATCAATTTATTGAATTCAGAAGAAAAAAGTTCTTTTTTTTTTTAGTTAATCAGGAACTCGTATTAGTTATTGGTGCTTAAAATTATTGCCTTTGAATTTCTTTCTTGTATTCTTCTATCAATTGCAGAATCATTAATCTTTGTTCTCCTCTTAGCAAAGAAAGAAACACAGGATATTGACGTTGTTGTCTATTGGAAATTAAATTATGTGAGCAGTCTATTTGAGATTAGCATAAGAAGTCTATAAGGAAATCTTCTAAAGCAAATTCTGAACCTCCTTCATGTGAATTCTCCACAGGCCAGGTTTCATTTGAGCAACCAATGTGGTAAAAGAAATTCCTCTGTTGTTTACCTGTTGTGGCTAAATGCTATCTAAAGACTTATTCATTCTCTCTTACTAAATCAAATTAATTAGTAATTATTCTTATTTGATGGTGCAACCTGAATATTGAGTGCTTCGGTCCTTACTCTTTGAAGTTCAAGAGGATGATAACTCTTAGAAAATCAATTTTATGGTTTAGACAGCTACATTGAGTAAGGAGCATTTCAATTATAATATCAATAATGTCATATCTTAGACTTAGTTTATATTTTGCTTCATGATCTGAAATATCTATTCCAGTTCTAGAGGTTGTGAACACAATATGCATTTAGGCTTCGTTTGGGATAACTTTCTTACTGCTTCTTAAAGCAGTTTTTTAGTACAAATTTCTAATTTTGTACTAGAAAGTTCCTTAAGAAGCAGTAAGAAAGCCGTCCCAAACGAAGCCTTAGTATTCTATGTGATCATCTGAAGCGGCCCTAGAAAGTTTAAGAGATTACCAGTATATATGCCTGACTAAAGAACAGAAATTCAAATTTGTATAAACTTGCCTTGCAACCATTATCAGTTTGGCTATAAGGAAATCTAAAACTTGTTATCACTTTAAAAGTTGCTTCCATTTTTCTAACTTTATGTTCATGAGCATGAAAGAAATTGCCTCTGTTGCAGTTGGTGGAAGCATTCATCTAATCTCTCTGGTTATGAGCAACAGGATGCTCATGAATTCTTCATTTCAATACTAGACAAGATACATGACAAGGAGTTATCTGGCTTTAATAGTAAAGGTAACTTTTACTTTAATCTTGTTTATCTGCCTCGCATGATTTCAACTGTTATGTTACTCTATCTATATCCTTCTCTTCCAAAGAGATTGATTGTTATATTCCATATTACTTGATTTTTTATTTCCATAGGCATTGTTGATTGCCATTGCATTGCCCATAGTGTATTTTCTGGAATCCTGAGATCTGATATCACATGCACTGTGTGTGGCTTTACATCAACTACCTACGATCCATGCGTCGACATTCCCGTCGACTTGGAGACAGTCTATCACACGGATAAATCTGCAAGCCCAGCTGATAAAACCAGACTATCCACTCTCACAGGAAGCCTTGACCTCTTCACAAGGCCTGAGAAGCTTGGCTCTGATCAGAAACTATACTGTCAAAACTGCAGGGTAAAGCAAGAATCAGTGAAGCAAATGTCCATTCGAAGGCTCCCACTGGTCCTATGCTTCCATGTTAAGAGATTTGCACACTCAGTGATCCGGCGGACATCGAAAAAGCTTGATCAGTATATGCAATTCCCGTTCTCTCTCGACATGACACCATACCTCTCATCTTCAATAATAAGGAATAGGTTTGGAAACAGGATCTTTGCTTTTGAAGGAGATGAATCAGATCTATCAGGCGAGATATCCTCAGAGTTTGAGGTTTTTGCTGTGGTTACTCATTGTGGAGGGTTGGATTCAGGCCATTATGTTACTTACCTGCGTTTAAGAAACCAGTGGTACAAGTGTGATGATGCTTGGATTACAGAGGTGAGGGAGGAGGTGGTGAGAGCTTTGCAAGGTTATATGATTTACTATGTACAGAAGGTTCTCTACCACAGGAGTGGAGAAGAGAGGGTGATTCCTTCCACAGGGTGCTATTGAAAGGTGAAGAAGCCTTCAGAAGCAAACTTATTTGATAAAGGTTTGTAGATTTAGGATTCATTTGGGGCAGTACTTCCACTAGTTTATCTTTTAGATTTCAGTCATCTTTTTTGTTTGGCTACAATTTTTTTAAGCTTTTAAAAAATTTGCATTGTGAAAAACAGCTTCTTACAATCAAATCTTTTAGAGTGTGATATTTGTATAAAAGATGTTCAAATTTTTCAAAAGGTAAAAAAGAAAAATCTATAATGCTCGCATCAGCTTTCTAAACCTTTCTTTTGATAAATCCAACGGCTTTGAAACTTATCATTACCCAAGTTTTTTTCCTCATGCTATTGAATCACATTTTTAATTGACTCTTCATTTGTTTATGGTGCAGCTGACATTACACCAAACAGGGGAGAAGAAAGAGGAAAGATTCTGATAGGAGCTATAAATGAAAACTGCAAGTGAAAATCTTTGTACTGTTAAATTGTTTGTTTTAGCTATGTTTTGTTGAGTTCACTGATTTTAAAGAGTTTTTCCAGTGAAGTAGATTATCACTTTACTGGTTTTGAGTCCTTTGTGAATTATTCTTTTGTTTTTCATGGTCTCTCTCTCTCTGTGTACATAGTTATATATGATAGTGGTTTTTGTAGTAGATGAAATAATTGTCTCATTTGTGGGATTATAACATAGTAAGATTTCCTCTATTTTTTTACCTTATATAAATCTATTTATTTATTATACTCATAATTATAATTATTAGTGTTGTTTGATCTATTTGAGATAGGAAGAACTAATACTAAATGCATCAAGATGAGTTTTAAAGTTTAGAATTTGCATTGAGATTATTGCTATAAATTCATGACTTCACACAGCTCACTTTAGTTTGTTGGTTGAGAGCTTTGACTATCAATTAAGAGATATTGAGTTCGAGTGTTACATATGCAATGTGTGTGTGGGTTTATCTTAATTGATCTGAATATCAAAAAAAAAAAAATTATGGATATCATATAGAGCATTAAACTCAACATAGATTGAAGGATTTTGAAGCTCATCTTAATTTATTTTGTATCAAAATATTTTGTGATTTTTTTTTAGATTAAGGCTTCATTTGGGACGGCTCTCTCTGCTTCTTAAAATAGCTTTTTAGCATAAAAATTAAAATTTTTGCATTAGAAATTTGCTTTAAGAAGTTGGACGAAAGCCGTTCCAAATGAAGTCTAATGTTTATGAATCTTCTTTCTTTATTTATCTATTGAGTTGCATGAGTGAGTTAATTTAATTTGGGTAAAATAAGAAAGGTGCACATAAGCAAGTGCATGTGGTTAGAGTTTGACAAACCAAAAAAAAAAGAACTTAAAATGCTATAAGAACCTTCAATAATAGTTCTAATGGGCAATATTTTGCATACTTTTTAAATTTTTGTTAGTAATAAAATTAATAACTTACCTTCATTTGTTATTATAAAATGCTTGCAATTATTGATTTATTAAAAAATATAAATAAATATAAATTGGGGTTAATTATTTTCAATTAGTTGGTGTTGCTCGGTATTCGTCCTTTTTAGTACTCGGTACCTGTCCATAGAAGTCGATATTGCTTGGTATTTGGTGTGTACTGATCTGCACTAATATATTTCTTAGCATATTTCAACTAATACTGATCAGTACCGATCTTTTTCATATTTCTCAGTATTAGTCTTTGATTAGTGGGTATTGCTCGGTATTAGTCCTTTTTAGTACTCGGTACTTGTCAATGATTAATCGGTATTGCTTGAATTTTTCGGTACAGCAAACAAATTATTAAAACACATTAGATATATACAGGAAATATACAAAATCATTTCATCATTTTGTCCATAATTTATTGAATTTTAGTACATAACATGGCATATCCAAATTCAGCCCTGAATAATGGCATATTAGATTGCCAGTTCTTATAACGATATCATTGAACAGGTTCTTGCTGTATTACAACTTCCATATTTACAAACAAACATGCCGCAATCAACGTTGTTATCTTATGTTGGCACGTTTCTAAATCCTTTGATAGGCCATTTCGTTATATCTTCGTTAAAAGCGTTCTTTGTATCCTTGTACAAATGAGAAATCTGGAAAATATAAATTAAATTAACATACAATAATGTTACTCCTAAATAAAAGTCAAATATTGGTATTACTTACAACTTCTAGGAGTATGGCTTTGTGTGTCTTTTTCGGTAATGAATCATAAAACTCCCACCGTTTCTTTCTCAAATTGCATACTAAAGTGTCCAATGTTTATTGTTTATTATAGGAACAAGAATCAAATTTACATTCCTAATAATGGTTCTGTTTATATGAGATACGAACCTAATTGTGTTCGTCTCATTTGATTGGGCGTAGTAACCCTGGATAAGATAAAATATTAGTGGTGATTAGTTCCGATATGTTTAAAACTAATAAATAGAATTAGCAAATGCAAGGAATAAATAATGTTTACTAACCCAATGGAAACTTGAAATATAAAGAAAAGGTTTATTAAGATCGGGGCAAAGGGCATTCTTCTAAATTAATAAATGTGCAAGCGCATCCAAGTGATAATTATCAAGCTCATCTGACAGTAATAACTCGTCCAATTGGCTTCTATAAATTGTTGCATATTCAAACTTGAAAATAGTGCCGCCCCTGGATAATTTAATAAACATTAATTAAAAAAGATTAATAAAAAACAAAAACATAATCGTAAAGCTCGGTATTAGTCGGTACTACTCGGTATAATACATACAAAAATAGTAAACGTAATATACATCATAGGATTGATGTAGTACCGAGTATATTTAACATAATACCGAGTAGTACCGATCAGTAAACCTCGGTATTACTCGGTACTACTCGGTATAATGCATAAAAAAATAGTAAACGTAATATACATCATAGGATTGATGTAGTACCGTGTATATTTAACATAATATCGAGTAATACTGATCAGTAAACCTCGATATTACTCGATACTACTCGGTATAATGAATAAAAAAACATTAAACATAATATACATCATAGGATTGATGTAGTACCGAGTATATTTAACATAATACCGAGTAGTACCGATCAGTAAACCTTGGTATTACTCGGTACTACTCGATATAATGCATTAAAAAACTAGTCATCGTACTATGTATTGGACTAGGTGGAGATAGACTGAACGACTTAGATGAGATCTTTGAAGGACTGTGAAATAAAGCCTTCTCATCATCTGCTATTCCTCGGAACTAACTAAGATCTGTATAAAATACAATATTTCATCTAATTTAAACATTTAAACATATAAATTTAGCAGACATTTAAATGAAAATACGTAATGATGTTACCTCATGATCCTGAAGGTCTGCAAATATACTATCTACGTTTTTTTCACTGTACATAAAATTACCATCCCACCGAGTAAAATGTGGGTGGGATAGTTCATCCTCTACGACATGAATGGTTGTATGTTCAAGAAACCAAATCTGCAAAAATGAAGACAAATTAAATTTGTTATAGAAATTGGAAAATTACCAAAGATCTTTTCAACAAAATAACAATACTCATAATTACAATCATGACAAAATCATTAACATAACCCAGTGCGCACCCCTTTGATTATTTAGTAGCAACAAGGTTGAATTCATTAACTAGGAAACTCCTAATTGATTCTGGCCAGTTGTATGTATTAAAACTATCAACATTTTTGACAACTTCTAGGATGGATCATGGTATACGGAAGTTCGCCATTGGATAAAAAATGTTGGATAGTAGGTAAAAGACGAATCCTTTCACTAGATCATCCATTGGAGTTGAATTATCCATCCTCTCAATGTCATGGCGAATGTCATTAGATGTTTTGTCACTGGATCTAGCACTGCCAACGTCAAATATAATAACTCTATTAGGCATTCCTATAATTAAGGCAACTTCATCAGATGTGAACTCTAGCCTATGTCCTTTAATAATAAAACTTTCTGTCTTCAAATCCCACTTCGATAGCAGCATATACATAAGTGAAACATTCTGAGGCATAAGAGGAACCATAATGAACTGGCTTATTTGCAGCTGCCGTAGTCTTTCAACAAAAGGATCTCTAAATCTCCGAACAAGTTGATTACAAACTTCTCTAAAAGTCGAAGTTCGGCATCTGAAATGAATCTTTGGAGTATATCCCTGCATAACGGATACCGAGTATTAAAGAAAAGTGATTCAGAGTATTAAATTATACATACAAAGGTCAATCAGTACCGAACATAATAGAGGTAAAATCGATGAGTACTGAGTATATAACATGATTTAGACTATTAAATATACTCGGTATAATGCATAAAAAAACATTAAACATAATATACATCATAGGATTGATGTAGTACCGAGTATATTTAACATAATACCGAGTACTAGCGATCAGTAAACCTCGGTATTACTCGGTACTACTCGATATAATGCATTAAAAAACCAGTCAACGTACTATACATCACATGATTGATATAATACCGAGTATATTTAACATAATACCGAGTATAATGAAGATTAGTGCTCGGTATTGATTGGTTTTCCTCGATATAAATAAGATTATTACTCGGTATTGATTGGTTTTGGTCGGCATAAGTACAATACTCACTTGTCCTTGAATTGTTTCATGCAATTATTGATGAATATGTGTTTATCTTCACTTATTAATGATCGCCCAGGGTAATCTAATGCTTCAGGTGCAGGACGCAATTCTATGTGTTTTGAGTCATCAACTTCATAAACAATCATAGCTTTATCATGACCCGTGGTTGATTCATCCATATATGTAGGAGCATGTTCACGAGCAGGTTCAAGAGCAGGTACTAGAGCATGTTCAGGCTCAGGATCAGGTGGAGGAGCAACTGCAGGCGTAGGAGCTGGTTCAGAAGTTGGAGCAAGTTCAGTTGTAGAACGTGGTGCAGGATCAGGATAAAGTTCAGTTGCAGGAGCTTGTGTAGGAGCAAGAGCAAGTTCATGTGCTACTGCAGGAGAATCACTTGGAATTGACTCACTGAACTTCTCTTTGGATGATAAATTTTGTTTAATTTTTTTCTTCCTAACACTGGTTGTAAAAGATGTAGATACAAGTTTCCTCTTCCTATCATTTCATTGCTGAACTCTTCTTGCTATACCGGTTTGTAAGGATGGATCAAATTCCTCATCCTTACTCAAGCTGGCATCCTTATACACAATTTTTTTAGATTCAGTAGCAGATGAAGAAGATTCAACAGACATTTCATTCTTGTAAGTTTTAAAATATGAAGGAAACTGATCTTATAAGAACTTCAATATAAAACTGTCTTTTTTCTTTATCTCCTCTTTCAAATAAAAAATTTCATCTTTCAAATCAAAAATAGTTTGTACCAAAAGCACTACACGCTTTTCAAGTAAACTATTTGTTGCTTCCACCAAAGATAGCTTCTTCTTCGTAAAATTGTCCTTGGTAAAAAGCTTGTATATTGTTTGATTGAAGATCTTCAGGTTGGTTTCATCTATTATTGGACTTGATTCAGGCGGAGTATGTGCAGTTGAATCATGATTTGTTGGGCTTGCCACCCTAACTGGACTAGCTGGAGTAGGTGGAGATGAATGATGTTTAGATGGACTTTCCACCCTGATTGGACTTGGTACCCTGACTAGATTACCATGAGTAGGTGGAGATGAATCATGTTTAGGTGGGCAAGCCACCCTTATTGGGCTTGCCACCCATATTGGACTGGCTAGACTAGGTGGAGATAGACTGAACGACTTAGATGAGATCTTTGAAGGACTGTGAAATAAAGCCTTCTCATCATCTGTTATTCCTCGGAACTAACTGAGATCTGTATAAAATACAATATTTCATCTAATTTAAACATTTAAACATATAAATTTAACAGACATTTAAATGAAAATACATAGTGATGTTACCTCATGATCCTAAATGTCTGTAAATATACTATCTACGTTTTTTTTCACTGTACATAAAATTACCATCCCACCGAGTAAAACATGGGTGGGATAGTTCATCCTCTACGACATGAATGGTTGTATGTTCAAGAAACCAAATCTGCAAAAATGAAGACAATTTAAATTTGTTATAGAAATTGGAAATTTATCAAAGATCTTTTCGACAAAATAACAATATTCATAATTACAATCATGATAAAATCATTAACATAACCCAGTGCGCACCCCTTTGATTATTTAGTAGCAACAAGGTTGAATTCATTAACTAGGAAACTCCTAATTGATTCTGGCCAGTTGTATGTATTAAAACTATCAACATTTTTTGCAACTTCCAGGAAAGATGATGGTATACAAAAGTTTGCCATTGGATAAAAAATATTGGATAGTAGATAAAGGATGAATCTTTTCACTAGATCATCCATTGGAGTTGAATTATCCATCCTCTCAATGTCA
>NW_021319264.1:82465-122353 GCF_001605985.2 Dendrobium catenatum | reverse complement strand
AAAAAACATTAAACATAATATACATCATAGGATTGATGTAGTACCGAGTATATTTAACATAATACCGAGTAGTACCGATCAGTAAACCTCGGTATTACTCGGTACTACTCGATATAATGCATTAAAAAACCTTAAATCATATTTCAAGATCGAGCACTTAAATCATATTTCAAAACTTTGAAATATGAATTCAAGGATAAAGTGATCTTCAAGTTTTGTATTCTTATAGTCAAATCTACCCTTGATGAGAAAAAAATCAAATGAGCCCAATATCACCAAATTTTGATATCATTTAAGGATCTTAAATATTGAAATAAATATCTATTTTCAAGGGAGACAATATGGATTATCTAACATAGTGTTCTACATTTTGGATAAATTTATGGGAAATATTACTTTTAAAATCTATAAGTAGTCCACAACTCTCTATATGAAGGTGGTTGTTAACCAGAGATTCAAAAGAGCTCATATACTTGAAAAAATTTAGATCCACTCAAGCACCACTAAACCATTTCCCAATCATTGCTATCAACAGATTGGTTGACCCCACTATTGGACTATTACCTAATCTCCATTGTTGGACAACTGCCTGATTGTCGATATGAGACCATCGCTTGATCGCTACTATCATACCCATGGCTTGGTACCAATGGAGAGAGACGAGGTACCCAATCCATTCGTGGGATGAGTTTAGGGAACACTTGTTGGAGCGCTTTCAAGTTCAGTAGGATGGGGTTTATAATGAGCAATTCTTACCTTGACACACGAGGGCACTGTGATGGAGTGTCGAGAAATATTTGAGCTTCTGTAAGAATGTGTAGGGAGGTTATTAGAGATAATATTGGAGAATAATTTCATGAAAGGCCTCAAACTATAGTTGAGGGCAGCAGTATGGGTGACAAGACCCCATGATCTGGGAAAGGTAATGGAGTTGGCACATATGATTGAGAATAAGAAGTCTACAAAAGAGTAGTGTAGGAGGCAGTGGATGAGATTCTTATCGAACGACAACAACTTTTCTGGCACCTAGGGAGCTGATGGCAATTGTGCTGGCCATTCAGAGAATGATGACCATATATCATTGCAAGACATTTCTTCGTTAGAATGGACCAAATAAATTTGAAGTATTTATCTGCAATATATATCAGTTATAATCAGTCATATTAGTCATTAGTTGTCACGACCCGACCCGATCCGGGACGGACCCCGCTCGCACCGGGCGGAGCAGATTTTTGATATTACATTAGTCTTATCAGTTATTAGTCTTAAATTATCAATCTTATCAATTTTCACTAATCAATCATATATCACTCATTAGTCTTCTTAATTATATCAATACAAATTAATTCCATCTATCTCATATAACACATTAAATCCTTTATTTTGCTTGCACAGACACACATTACATATCATATTTATAATAATAATAAACATCATGTACACATCCTATGTAATTATCAGAACATATAAATCTATCTAGTATACTCATCAGTATGCATGTTATGCTAAATAAAAAATAATTATTTGCAAGTCATGTATTTCATAGCATATCTCATATCCAGATTTAGTGCTTTAGCATTTGATCATTTTATACTCAATATTTTCCTACTCATTTAAGATAAAATATCATATAGGCCAAACCATCTGGTTAAATTTCAATACAAACATGTCAAAATAATTAAGATGATGACATCTATCTCATATAAAAAATTATATGGTAAAAGTTTACTAAAATGAGAGATATCATATTATTATCACTTTCAGGAGAAAAAAAAAATATACCAAACTCAAAATCAATGAAAACATGAGTAGAATTGATGTCACTTTCAATTATCAAAATAATTTTTGTAACATGGTTGATGAATGAACAAGACTGAAGAGCTCTCTCTCTCTCTCTCTCTCTCTCTCTCTCTCTCTCTCTCTCTTCCCCCACTCCTTTCTTTCCTTCCCCACAAGCAAATGGAATTGGGGAATGGGGAAGGGGGTGAAGGATATTTAATAGAAAGTATTTTAAAAAGTTGATTTAGTGCCTAGTGTCACGACGCCCAACTTCACAGCACCACTTTGCTGCATGTCGATCCCAGAGTTACTATAGAATAGACTCAATAGAGATTGTGATGCAACAACGGTAGTTCTTGATGCCATAGTGCTGCTGCGCCGTTGCACTTGCCAGCACAGCGCCTCAGTACCGCATGTAGGATCTACATTTTAATATTTTTCAGAAAAATTTATTTTAAGAATACTGGATTATTATATTTTCATACTTAATTATAACATAGAACTATCTCCTTCTATTGGCTAAAATTTTTTTAGCACGTAACAACAATAATAACCTTCATGTACCATGATCAAGGAATTTTGTTCAGAGCCAACATCATAAGTGTTGAGCAAAATTCTTTCTAAACATTTCAACAATCTTTTAAATTAAAAGAAAAAAAAATCTAAAGTTTAATATAAAAAAACACAGATTTTTATGTTTATTATTCCCCCTCTTAGGGTTTGTTTGAAAAATATTTCTTACTCCTCTGCTTTTTCTGATCACAATCATAATTTCTATTTGAACTTTTAATTTACAACAGCTTTCAAAAAAAAAAAATCCCTACAAAAATTTTGTAGTCACCTTCACAAGAGACTTCAACCACCCCAAACGGACCCTTATTCTTCTGCTTGCACATCAACCTTCATACTTTCTTCACGCTTGATGCTTCATTCTCTTAGACTTTTGCATGTCAAAAATATTCCTACGAAATAAAATAATGAAGTGGGGTTTTGACCATCTTCTTAGCTCAAAATATTTTGCACTAACATATAAATAATTAAAAGAAGAAATATTGGAGATATAATATTTTTATACTAAAAAATCAAAGTACAAAATCATGAGGTCAATCTTAGATGATGAACTTTCACTATGAATAATATCAAGTTGTGGCTCTCATCTTCCTATAACTATTAAAGGAATGCAATATAAAATTCATTATAATAAGATATATTGATTATGTGGTCGTGATCAAGTTATGATAGTTTAAAATGTGTTCAAGGATTGGGCTTGCTATTCTGTTAGATATGATTAGGTCAGTTTAAGTATTAATAATGTGACTTAGGTTTTATTTGGGACGGTTTTTTTACTGTTTCTTAAATCAACTTTCTAGTACAAAAATTTAAATTTTTGTACTGGAAAGCTGATTTAAGAAGCAGTAAGAAAGTCGTCCCAAATAAAGCTTTAGGCTTTGTTTGGGATGACTTTTTTATTATTTTTTAAAGCAACTTCTTAGTATAAAAATTGTTAAACTAAAAAATTTTGTACTAGAGAGCTGCTACAGATAAAAGCAAGAAAGTAGTCCCAAAAATAAGCCTTAGAATCTATAGTAAATGTTAACCTACACCATTGAGGATTGCTAGTTTTTCTTTGGTAATAAAAGCCTACTTGGTGTATGTGAGGGAGATTAATACAGTGTAAGTAATGTAAATGTGAGACGTGGGCTACTCTTGATACCAAAAAGATGATATATATATATCTATATGTAAAGAAGATTCATTTTTATTTAAAGAAAATAACAATATAAAAATATGCAAATAATACCTTTTAGGAAACTTATCGAAGAACTCTGATGGAAAGAAGCCACCAAACTTCACCTTTCATTACATATAAGCAATGCCTAACTTGTTTTGACCAAATATTATTTTCTAAAAACTTCCTTCATATTTATAAACACTGAAATATAGATTATTATTATTATAAAATTTTATAGAGGAAAAAAGCTCCAAAATTTTGCATAACTTATGGCCACGTTGTGTAATTAAAATGATCATTGATTATAAAGCATCAAAAATTGCTTTAGAAATCAACAAAAAAATTATCACAATCAGAACCTAAATAATAATAATTACATAATGTTGCAATAAAAAATTAACATTGTTTTTTTTTTATTCTTTTATATAAATAGTTCATTCTTTTTTAAAAAAGTTCATTGTTTTTTTCATATTTGTTAAATAAAATTGAAGTTGCATTCTTTTCAAATATACATAATAAACATAATTGTAAATCAATTTCTTCCATACTTAAGTTGGCAACATAAAAATTCACAAAATAGTTTTTTTTTTTTTTATATAAATTGATGATGATTGTATTCTTTTCATAAATAGATAATGATAATAATGTGCATCATTTTTTTTCATATTTGCATCATGCTAATCAATTAATGCATAATGTTGATCATCAAAGAATCAATATTAAGTCTTCATTTGGAACAATTTTCTTACTGCTATTTAAACCAATTTTTTTGTATAATAATTTTTTGAACTTAAAATTTTTACTGAAAAATTGTTTTACAAAACAGTAAAGAAGTTATCCCAAATGAATCCTAAGTAGCATCTGAGATGTAAACTTCTCGTAAGATTGAAAGAAAAGAAAAATAGAAATAAATCCTGGAAAACCAAAGGAGTTCTAACACATGAAATGATAGACAAATCATCTTTCCAAATAATTTTCTAAAGAGGGTTAACACTTCTAAAGGATCAACATAACATGGTCACCAAACCCTAAACGCTTTGTAGGATTTATGGAAAGAAAATTTTGAAAAATTTGTGAAGAGAATGAGCAATGGATGAAGAAAAAATTGAAGGCATAACATTGCAAATATGCAAGTGAAGCTGATAAACAACTCTTTTTTTTTTTTTTGGGTTGCAATGAGATGTGTTCTTCTAATCATTAAAGTGGGACTTACAGTTCATTAAGCTCGACACACAAGCCACTTAGACTTCATTCGGGACAACTTTCTTACTGCTTTTTAAAATAACTTCTTAGAAATTTTTATACTAAAAAATTACTTTAAAAAGTAATAAAAAAATGTCTCAAATAGAATCTTATGCTTCATTTAGGACGGCTTTCCTACTGCTTAAAACAACTTTCTAGCACAAAAATTTAATTTTTTTGCTAAAAAATTGCCTTATAAGCAATAAAAAAACCGTCACAAACAAAGCCTTAATGAACCAATCTCTGTGACAGCTCAATTCAATTTGTCCATAGATGATACTACCCTAATTTGGTACAATTGTTCAGCAATATTAAATCAAACTTGATTCTGATCACCACAATTTAATCTTTAAGCTAACACTCAAAGGTTATTAAGAATGGTGTTGCTTTCTAATTTATCAAAAGTTAGAACTTGTTTAGGAATAAAAGAACTATAAATAATCCATTATAGTAATTTGCTGCTGTATTATTGTATCTTTGTGGTCTCAAAAGTGAATAAATACAACATTTTATAATCAGAAAACTTTTGATCACCTCAAATAAAAATATTTTAACTTGTTAAAAAACCAAGCCAGATGATACTTGAGCTCACTCAAGCTCAGTTCATTTATCATCCTATTTGTAAGTGTGGGTGTTAAAATAACAAAAAATAAATGAAATATGAACATATTTGTCCCATCCTATAATGCACTGATACTTCTCCTCAAAGAGGTGTGCAATGTCCGACACCGTATCCGACACGACACTCGCTCGACACTCCTCTGACACGTGTCGGACATCCTGAAAAACATGTCCGATTAAAAAATATTAAATACAAATTGGACACGCGTGTCTGACACACATATCTTAAATATTTTATGAATTTTTTTAAATATAATTTCTTATATTTGACGGAATTTAAACTAAATTTCTTATTTCCTATCCAAAACACCAAATCAACATCCGCACTTAATACCCAATCATCGAATATTCTCACTTTCATTTCTTTTTGACCGTGAAGGTATTTTATCTCCTCTCGGTGACTGATAAACGGCATCAACGCCTGACTCTCGATATCCTAATACTAATCATTTTAAGCATAAATTCTAGTTAAATTACTTATTATTTTCAAATTATTTTAAAAATTACACTTATTTAATTTTTATACACTATTTTTTAAATATAAAAATTATAATACCGTGTCCAACCTGTGTCCGTATCGTATATTTTCAATAATTGACGTGTCCCGTATCTGTGTCACTGTGTCCGTGTCTATGCATCATAGGTCCCATCTAATTATAAGTTAGCTTAGATTTGGAGTTAAACTGAAAAACATGTTAAAGAAGAAAATTTATTGTTAATTATTTCAGTACTTATTGTCTAGAGTCCTTATTTAGTTCTCAAAGTGTGATGCACAAAGTTATATTTAGGTTTTATTTAGAGCAACTTTTGGCCATTGTTTTTTTTATTACTTTGATTAATTTTTTATGTTTAAAAGTTGCTTTTAAAAGCAATAAAAAAACCATCACAAATGAAGCCTTCCTAAGCAACTACTAATTCAATTCAAAAGACAATTTTCTTATTTTTTATTGTTTTCCAAAGTAACTTTCTAATACAAATTTTTTTTTTCAAAAAATTTTTATACTATAAAATTGCTTTCAAAAGCAAAACAAAAGCAATTCCAAATGAAACTTTAGAGCTCGTTTGGGACAACTTTCTCATTGCTTTATTATTCAAACAGTAACCACAAATTCTATTTGACTAATACTTCCTCAAAGGTTCCATGCAAAAAGCAATAATAGATAATGTCCAATTTTCAAAGTGATGAAAGGCCCTAATCTTACCATATAATAAGTGAACAATAATATATAAACTTGTTTAATTCAACATAGATATACAATTAAAAAAAAATAAAAAAAAAATCTAACAGAGATAAAGAGCAATGGAATGATATAATAGACTGCAAGACTGAAACAAGGTTGCTATAAAACCATAGCAACACAGGATAACATTACTACCATAAACTTAAGCTTTATAAACCTTCCGGCAATTATTTACAAGCTTATATATTGCATCAGATCAGATGGTTTGTTGGAGATATTTACATAGATGTTACATTTACAAAATAGCCTAAGAAAAGTCTATTCATATATTTACAGTTTGTTTTCTTCCTTCATTTCAGGCACAGGCAGGATCAGGAAGGAGTAGAATGAATGGTATCAGGTAGCATAGCAATTGTTACTATAAAGTATTCACAGCCAACAGGAAGCCCAAATGGGTTAGAAGGATTTTTACCCGAGCTTTGATCATCTTGGCTGACTTGAGAAGAAGATGGAAGCCTTGCAATTTGTTTCTCTATGTGGACAATTTGGCCGATTATGTAAGTTGGTCTGCTCAAATGTTCGGTGAAGAGGGCAATGGATTCAGAGGAGAGGAAATAATTTGGACGGTTTCGATTAATTGCTTCATAATTTCCGGCGGGGTTTAGAATAAAGGCAGCAAGCTCATGAACTTCCATATGGAGAAATGATATCTTGTCCTTGCTTGCCTGTTGCGGAATTCAGAAAGAAATCATCAGTCAGTCTGACAGAATGAGTGCAGTTTCAAATGACAAGGAAAGTTTAGAAAAAAAAAAAAACTTAAAATTTTCATCTATGAGTATAACACAAACGATGTAACTCAGTGTATAAAGTTCTCATTAAGGCCTGAGGAGGGATTTGTGCTTTATGTTAACGAGGATATTTTCATGAATCAAATCCATGAACTCCAAATCACAAGAGAAACTGAACCATTATTTCAGTTCCGCTCGTCAACCGCCCGTTCGCCCGCTTGAGTATAAGAAGGCAAGAAAACATTTATACAACAACAACATCAAGCCTTTGTCCCACTACATGGGATCGTCTACATGAATCCTTTTTTTTTCATTGTGTCATGTTGAAAGTCAAATTAGCGTCCAAATCTAATAAAGAAAGATTATTTCTAATATTATCTAACCAAGTCTTTTTAGGTCTACCTCTACCTTTCTTAAGATAAGTGAAATCTAATACCTCAATTTTCCTAAACGGGTCATCGGAAGGCCTCCGTTTAATGTGACCAAACCATCTAAGATGACTCTCTTGGAAAACATTTATAAATGGTGAAAAAAAATAGCTTTACTGCATGAATTCTAGAGAATTAGAAAACAAATAACTCAGTGACAACTATGCTGATATGATAATGTTTGGATAGATGAGGTAAGACTAAGGCTTCGTTTGAAATAGTTTTCTTACTGTTTTCTAAAGCAGTTTTTTAATAGAAATTTTTTTTTTTCAAAAATTTTTTGTACTAAAACGTTGCTTTAGAAAGCAGTAAGAAAGTTGTGCCAAACGAAGCCTAAGATGGATAAAAGTAAAATAATTGTATTAGAGATATTGAGGTTGGCAAATATTAAGCAAAAGATAATAGAATGCAAAATATATGAGGTTTTGGCAAGTAAAAAGTAGGGATATGAATTAATGAGAAAGGCAAATCAAGTAAAAAAATATCAAAAGTAAATTATTTGTTGCCTGAAAAAAATAAAAAAATAAAAAACTAGCGTGAGTTTGAAGTTCTGAACTTGCACCACCCAATAGGGATAGATAGGTACTAACAAAATCACCCCCACTAGCTAGATTAAGGCAAGTAATTTAAATTACACTTCAGCTAGTATTTAGTATTAAAAATAAATAAAAGAATAAACAAAACCACCGTTCATCTGGTTTTGATTAACTTCCAAATTGTCATCTTGGGTAAATACCTGTTTCTCAAGCTGATGCTTTCTGTACAAGGTTTCAATTGATTCTCTTTGATGCTCCATTTGCTTATTAAGATGCTCGGTACGACGGAAGAGAAGGCCCGCTTTGTCTGCAATGACCATGATGCATTTTCTGAAGTTGGCAGACACATCATCCTCATCATCCACAGACCCGCTGAATGCAATGTGAAACATGAAATTTCAGAAAAATGTAGCACAGCATTTACAACTTAAAAACTGTAAATCTCAACAATTTTGGGTTAGGGCATTCAATGGGCCTCTAAAGTCATTAGATTGGCAGATGAGTATAATTTATGGAGAATCAACCAAAACAGTTTTCATCAGAATATCCTAAAGCTAATTCTTTTAATATTAATAACAATAAATGAGAACGGAGGGATGAAGTAAAGATCCTGTACTGAAAGGTGGGGAGCAGGAACCTGAAGAGTGCCAGTAGCATTGAAGAGGAAACTTCTTTTAGAATACATACAATTTCTACTAGCCAAAAAACCTCAAAAAGCTTTGAACTTCATTGTTAATTTACTAGAGCAAATCTAGATTTCATAGCATGTATCTGCTTACATGAAAATGCACATCTCAATTATCAATTCACAGGGAAAATTACAATTAAACATATCTACTTGATCATACAACAACAACATCAAGTCTTTGTCCCACTACATGAATCCTTCTTCTACTCTGTGTCATGTTAAAAATCAAATTCTCGTTTAAATCTAATAAAGAAAGATCATTTCTAATACTTTCTAACCAAGTCTTTTTAGGTCCACCCCTACCTTTCTTAACATAAATCAAATATAATAACTCTACTTTCCTAACCAGGTCATCAGAAGGCCGCCGTTTTATATGAAAGAATATTTGCATAAGACCATCATTGGGGGAAAAACCTCTTATTTATAGCACAATTGCAAGAACACAGAGCACCAGCCTGAGGGGAAAATTTCAACAAACTGAAAGATAATCAGTTTGATAAAACGGATATTGTAAGAGATCATAAGTAATTTAACGAGTATAATCAGTAACAATACCTTCCCAAAGAAGTAGCGAAAGAGCGTAACGAGTCAGCAAAATTAACTGCTCCATCCAGTGCCATGACACAGTTCCGAAACCTTTCAAATAAACTGTGCATCTTCACAGCAGTTGCCCGTAAAGCATTATATTCTGATGCCCTTCTTTCAGCAGCACAAAGATTAGTACGAGCCTCTTCTCTTGCTTCATGTAGACAGTTTTCTAAGTGAGCACAATTCATCTGTTTTTACAGTAATAAAAAAAAAGTGACATCATGAGATCTACCAATTTAATGTATGACAAATTGCCAAAAACAAAATCACACAGGCAAACATAATCATTTTTACTTGTTAGGTAAGACCACTAAAATTTCATGACTTATTAAAATTAATTGGTGCAACATCAGAACAATTCAAAAGGATAAAATCCAACCGCCTTTCCCTCACCACAGTTGTCCGTCGTGTCGACCTACACAGCACCCAAAATTGTGGTCTGTTGTAGTTGCAACCGCTCCACAACATAGGCCGAGCCCTTTGCAACCTGAAGAGTACCTACGTCGCTGCTATTAGCAACTACTAATACCAACGGTTTCTCCTGCACCTGTTATAGCTGTCTACTGCTACTATCAAACACTGGTCGTTTTCAGTAATAAAGAGGCGAAACCAATATGGTGTTTGCAATGAACTGTAAAATAAAGAACTAACCTAGGAGAAGTCATTTACAGCAATAAAAAACTGTTGAGGTACCATTATTTGATTGTTAGGTCATTATGAAACCTATAGAAAATTCTTAAAACCCCTTTCAAATACAATCTAGCCTTGTATTGTGGACTCATTTCATATCTTGAAGAGGTTACTATTGGATCACAAATAATACATATTCTCTAGAGCAAAAAACTATGTAAATGCAAAATAAAGGACATGGCTAATCCATTGATGGCTTGATCACCTTTTGAAAATTTTACAACTAAAAAAAAATCTAGAGTTTCCTTTATTTGAATCAAATAAATTTCAAAATTCAAAATATATTAGCCCAACGCCAACTAATCAGAAAGCTTACAAAAATAATAAATTATAGTTTTACCACTAAAACAACATCTAACTGTTAAATGGTTCAAAAATAATTTAAAATTATATTTAATTTAATCAGAATGCACCGTGCAATACAAATGCACTTAACTAATACACACAAAATAGGTGGCTTAAAAAAGGAAAATTATCAATAAACAACAACACTTCCAAAAGAAAAGTAAAAGAACTATGAATTAAGCATTCTGCATGTCACTAACCATACCAAATAGAAATTGGTGATAAGCATAATAAAAACATTTTTCCCCTCAAATTTAGCCCAAATCAATTAACCTATAATCCTAGATCTAAGACAACAATATTCAGTTAAAGGATTAATGCTATAGTAACACGAGCAAACTGAAGTTATAACAAACTTTCTTGCCAATTAGACAATCAAAATCAATAATATCTTGAATGAAAATCAATAATTCAGAAAACAAAACAGCAGAACATATATGGCAATTAAAATCATAAAAAAAAACCAAAATGATTCCTAGATCATTCATATATGGTCATATTCCCATACTATCACCTATCTCCAATGTAGTCTCAACTCCTCAAAATTAATCCCAAATGATCCCTTGGCTAAAATATGATGGAACTTTCAGGAATAGTTGACGCTAAAGATAATTCAATTATGTAAGTAGATTCCTTCGCAATGCTCGAATCCTCACCTAATTTTGATGGAGCTGTGGAGACCAAGCTGGAGATGAAGAAGGGAGATCGGGTTTAAGGTTAAGGCAGTGAATCAAGAATTTTATTTTTCTTTACATAACAGTTATGTCTAGAGCTCCGTAGTTCTGACGAAAAAAGTTTAATAGGAATAAAAGAACTCAGACATGCATGTTAGAGTTTCAAAAATCTATAAATATAAAAATAATGATCAATTATCATTTTTTTATAAAATAAATAAACAATTATTTATATTTCTAAAATTGTGATATTGTAATTTTTTTAAAATACCAATCTTGAGCTAGTTTTATATAAATTCCCCACAAACTAATAAAGAAGCTTTACTTACAGCTAGACTGTTTCATGGAATATAAAGTAGATGTTAATCCTTTCTCTAAAAATTAGTAGTTATTAAAACTCCATACTTCGATAGGAACTAAATAAAAATAATTGAGACCCCAAGATGATGTTTCATAAAGCCCAACAAATTAAGGCCTATCTTTTAATATGGTTGTTCTTCTGATTTATCAAAAAAAAAAAATCCAGGAACCATTCATTAAAAGATCAATTCTATGCAAGTAAAAAAGTATAATTATAAATTTGTTAATTTTCCTAAAATACTCTCTTCCCACAACTTTTGTGACTAGCGACCACCAACTTTCCATCAATTTGAACAGCAATTTTAATGGAGAGATTATTTGTGATCAATCTTGAAAAGTCGAGGGACTATATTAGAGACATGTGATAGTTTAGGATTATATTAACCACATATGAATAGTTCAGAGTCTCTCATAAAATATGTTTAATTTAACTGCGAAATATGTTTAACAAAAATTAACCCGTGCAAATTACCTGGGATTCATCAAGAAGATTTCGTCTAATCTCCAGTTCCCTTTTGAGAGAGCATATCTCCTCTAAAGCAGCTTTGAGCTTGTTTTCAGCCATATCAAACTGGCTGGACCTTTCTGCAAGGGCGGTCTGAAGTTCTAACACAACATCATCATTTATTTTCGAGTCCAAACTAAGGTCAGTTGAGATTCGACCAGGGAAAATGCCACGGACCCTCGTGCTGCCATCAGAACTATCTGAAGTCAAACTAAATTGTGGTGCTTCTTTAACTGACTCTGTCTCTGTTTCACCAACTTCTTCTTTGTCTTCCTGACCAACTCTCTCTTCTTCATCATCACCACAAGCTTGGTGATCATGTGGTGGCTCCAGCATAGATGCATCTATAACCTTTTGTAAATGATCTACAGAGTTTACATTTAGCATACCCGATAAATCAATCATGTTTTCATCACCACCATCACCAAGTTTACCTGTTTGTGCACTTATAAGATCAAGCCTTGGATCAGCAGAAGCAGATGTACAAGAAGCCTCTTCCATTGTTACAGTCGACACATAAGCATTGGGAGCCTCTTCATCTCCATAAATATCGCCTCTATAGCTCTCAGTTTTTATTGCAGACACTAATGACTCAGAAGCATTTTTATCGCTTGAAATTTTCTGACCAACATTATATTGATCTGCCAATCTCTGCTCAAGCTCACGAATACGTTTTTCATATGTCGAGCATTGAACCTGCTTCATATTCAGCATTGATTGGATATGCTTTATATACTCATCTTTAGAATGCAGAGCCTCAGTTGTCTTATCCTTTATGGTTTTCAGCAAATTGTCTGAATCTACTTCATCAAAGGTTTCATATCCAAATTCTGCATTAAAAGTACAGATGACGGTAATTGCTGAAGCAAGATCAGCTTTTAGTCTCGCATTTTCAACTTCTAGCTTGCTGGTTCCAGAAATGTCTACTGGTAGGCAACCTTCAATCAGGCCTTCTAACTCGACCTTCTCCGAAGAATCTACATGATTTTCTTCAGATGTAGTTGAATTAGAGCCATCAACAGATGTTGCTCTGTAGCTCCTAAATGATTTACTCTTCTCATATCTAGGCTGAATCCCTGTTATCGGCTGGGGTGAATAGCGATCGACATCAACAACATCAATATCAATCAAGTTTGTATCAAAAGGAACTATGTTAACATCACACTGACTAGGAGAATCAAATAACCCCATAGAAGCTAAGATATCATGTGGGATGTATTTACTCCATGCTTTACAAAATCCTTCACGTCTTCTGATCTCAGCCTCCCTCTCTGCTGCTAGCCTTTCTGCCAATTGACCAGCTAGACCCATATACAACTTTGAAGATGATTTTCTCCTGGCTACCTCAGCAAGACAGGCCCTGTAAGCATGGCTAATTCCATTAACGAGCTTTAAATTATCAAATTCCTTTTCCTTGTGTCCCATTACTTCCTGGAAAGCATGAAGCTCATTCATCATGTCTTTAATGCTAAACTGCGCAGCCTTTACTTTTTGCATGCAGAAATGTACTAAGATGTTCATCTCATTTTTCTTGGCTGTAGATTTATCAAGCAACTTTGAAATGGCGTGATCACAGTTCTGCACCTTGGGAAGATGATTTTTTTCATGAACCTCATACATGGGGCCAAGAGCTGAAATAGCATCATGAGGACGAAGCGACCTAGATGGTTGACAATTTAAGCAATCATCCGCAAGCTTTTTGACGGTGTTGACATCTTTGCTGCACAAGTAACAATTAATCTAATTACCCCTGACAAAACTTGGCAAAGAAGAAAAAATACAAAGAGTTGGATGAGCAATGGCAACATCACAACTGGTAAAGAGAAAATTAACTAGTTTATCCATCAAAGCAAAATGATTACTATGCCGAATGAGCATTGCATCCATTTAAAAAAAAAAAAATCAATCATGTTAACAAATAACCAAAGTATGAATCCAAATCACAGTTGATCATACAGCCTTGCTCCCATAAGAAACAACTTGGAGCAAATCATGAGCCTCCCATGACACTCAAACTAAGATGGATTCTATAATTGCAAACATCAATAGGACCATTTGACTTAAGAAAAGTATGAGACATAAAAAACACAGCTTTGGTAGCAGGAAAAAAACCCCTCAAGCGCCCATGGTGATCTATAGCAATTAACAAAAAAAACTTAAACAAAGGATGATTTCATAAAAAAACTATCCCTGAAACAGCCATGGTGACCCACATGTTGGCCTATCGCAATGAACAACAAACTCAAATGCAAGATATGAATAACGCAAAACATGGACATGCCCACAAAAACCTTGAAAAACTAGGACAGCTGAAAAACAATGAGTTTTTTTTATCAGACAATATATGTCTGAAAAAATATAAAATTTCTTTTTTTTTTGGGGGACATTTAGGCCAATTAAGGCAGACTCACACACATTGCATACACAAGACTCGAACACAAAACCTGTTAGTTGGTAGTTTAAGCTCCCAACCAATAGACTAAGGTGAGCTGTGTTTTTTTTTTTTAATTAAAAGGCATGCATCTAACATAGTACAAACAAATACTTTAGGCCAATGTAACAAATAACTACTAATTTTCATTGTCAGCAATAACGGAAAAAAGATAATCAAGTAGATAACAAGTTTCAAAGTATACAAGATAAAACACCAAAAAAACAACTTAACTGACTTAAAAACTGAATCAGCATTCATCAAACATAGCAATCAACATAGTATTGCACCTCAAAACAGATATTCAAGCATCAATCTTATTTAAAAGGCTGTTTGAGAGGAAACTTTCTTTGGAAATTACTTATTTCGGTTTGGACCACCTGCTTCCATTTTTGTAGTCCCATCGATAAGATATAATCACAGAAAAGGAAGAATCGCATCTCAGTGTGTGGCATTTCTCCCTTCTCAAGTCTATACACAGACAATCAAACATCATTCATCAAAAATACCAATCAGAAACTGTGCATGTGAATGAGTGAGTGAGTGAGAGAGTGTGTGTGTGTGTGTGTGTGAGAGAGAGAGAGAGAGAGAGAGAGAGAGAGAGAGAGAGAGAAAGAGAGAGAGGGAGTAGCGAACAATGGTTAAGAAACAAACTAATTCATTTTCAAACAATAGAGAAACATAAAATCAAATCCACAATAAGGGTTAACATATACATAATAACGTAGCAAATAACATTAATCAAAAAAACCAATCAACATTGGCATTGTACCTGTAAATAAGTATTAAAACATCAAAACTCATTAGACAGTTGGTAGAAAACTCTATTCATGCACATGGGCTTTTTTTTTACTTGAAAAAGTGATTACATTAAGTTATTGGCTACTAGGATATATACATATACCAAAATTCCAATCTGGCTGCCCCAGTTAGCAATTTGTTGCACATTTAACCCACTTTATACTACCACGATTCAGAAACAACCACAAAAAAAGGATTCACATCACATTGTATGAGCTTTCCCCTCTCCCAATTCTCCAAAAAAAAAAAAAAACTACAGCTCCCCAATGATGTAAGGATAAGGAACATAAAGAGAAATACTGAAATGGCAACAAAGCAGCTTGATATATTTTGGAGTTTAAGGTTAGTCAACAACAAGGACGAACTCAAACTAGATTTAAATCAATGAAATTTCAAAATTTATTAAACCCAAGGCAAGATGGACTCTCTAATGAGACTGTTTGACAAAGGTCCACTTGGAGCAACCAACCTCTCCAAAAGCTAAATTAATGGATAAGGTGCAACCACAACTTTATATCGTAAGGTCCAGCCACCCAAGATTCTCAAGTGTACTCCCAAGTAGCCATAACTTAGTCATAGGAGTCAAACCCATGATCTAATGATCTATGTTGGAAAACCAAAACACATAAAAGCTAGTTGGGGCTACAGCTAGACCAAAGAACAATTTGAAGAAAGCATAAAAACTAGGCTTTTTATCCAAAGTTTCAACTAGGCATGGTGGCGCCTAGCACTCAATAGCTGACCATGGTTAAATGTAGGCCATGACATATTCATCAACTGTGGTCCGCAAGGAGCACCATGGGAAGCATCTTTACATGTTAAATAAATACAAACAAGACTTAGCATAAAGAAAAGAAAATTGTCACTAATATAAAAAGAAAATACTCAAAATTATTAAAAGCTCTTATTTCCTAGTATAATCTACGGTGGATAATGATGGCGACATTGAACAGCCTGGTGAACTCTATCAGTGCTAAAGTGGCAACCATTAAACGTAAGGTAATGGAAGCTAAAATTAGGTGATCTAGACGTGAGCAAAAAAAAATAGAAGAAGCTCTGATAACAAACACACAAACAGGAACAAATTACTGTAAAAAAAAAGGAAAGATAAAGGGTACCCAAACATTACAATGTTAGAAATGGATAAAAATGTGAGCAGAAAGTTTCATAAAGTGGTACTATACTGCCATTCAAACAGGAATGATATTTATGTTTTAACCTCACAAAAGCAAAGTATGGAGATTAGTAAGCTGTTAAACTGTTCAAACTAGGAAATAAAATAATATTTTAGAATCAAGAAAAACCTTGAACTTTCTTGGATACGACTTTATAGGATTCAACTACTATTACAGTAAAAACTTGAACACATTCACATTTTACTTCTGTATCCAAAAGATAACTATGTGAACAAGTAAATGAAGTCTTGCTCTGAACTAGATTAAATGCCAAAGAAAAATATAATCAAATGATCTGAATATTTTCTTCCAAGGTTAAAAAGTTAATGTTTTCAACAGCTCCATAAGATCATATGTTATCATGCTTGAACATGTAAAATGAACAAAACAAAGTACACAATGTTGCTAAATTATCCAGCATGCATACAACTTAAATAGCAAGTGATCATTTTTAAATACATAAATTTCTGGAAGAACAGGTTAAACGAAAGATTACCATACTGTGCCATTAAAAAATAATAATGGACATCTAAAAGAGATGCAGTAAATCATGCTTTCTATTTGAATTGAAATAATCCAGACCAAACCCATAATGGAGAATATGAACTTGTTTTTCTTCTATTTAAAAATAAGGTAATAATCTATGTTAACCCAAGGAAATTTCAACGTCAGGTTGTGACCTAGAAGTTTGGTTGCCTTAGTGGTAATGAGTTTGAATCCAGTAGAGAGCCTCTTTGCACTGCAAATAGAAAATTGTACATCCCCTCATTATACTTTGCATTGAAGGAGCCTCATACACTGAGAATAACCTTAAGAAATAATTGCTAGTAAAAGTTTTTTGCATGATTGTAGTTCATCCTTTTATTCAATGGAAGTTATTGCACATGTTTCTACTCTTAACGCTATAGTTGCCTTTTTCAGGTCAAACATTTTGTGTAAAATGAGGAACAAAAAGGCATAAAAAAAGATATTTACAGTTAGCATATGCTAACAAAATCTGAAACACTTCAAGTAAACAAAATAACGAAGTTTCATCAACTACATAATGGAATATGGGAGGATGCTGACAGTATAGCAGAATATGATTGTAGTTCATCCTTTTAATACTAACCTTAATGACTGCATTATACTTTTCTGATCACTTAGGACTTTCTCATGGTCTTTCAGCATCAATTCCAAATCCTTAGTACCAATAGAATCCATATCAAGAAACACATCATCTACCCTTCTATTCAGCTCAACAAAATTCTGCTTCAACTGTAAAACTTTATTTTCGAACTGCTTATGTGAAGTGAAACAATTATCTGCACATTTCCGCAGCTCATTCTCCTTCACAAGATCCAACAAACATTTCCTTGAATCATTTTGAAGCAAAGGAAGAAGCATAACAGTCCGCAATCTCTCCACATCCTTCTCAAAATTAGTCAAGAGTTCAGAGTGATAACGATGCTGCTGGTTAAAACACCTTATGAATTCAGCATATCTTTGTTGTAACTTCCTAAAAGTATGGCCCAGATTTCCCTGAGCAGTTTCTAATGCTCTCTGCTGAACCTGCTTCTCTCTGAACAGCCTTTTGCAGACCTCGAATTTTGTACGTGTGCATCCATATATGGCGTTTGCATACTGGAAATGGTAACGAAATTGACGCTCATAAGAAGCCAAAGCCTTTAGAGCAGGATCCGACGCTTCATCCAAGGGGTGAGGGCTCTGTGACGGCGAAGGAGGGGCAGGGATTGCGGCATTGGGTATGTCAATAGCTTCAGGCGATGGACGAGGAGAATCAGTATGGAGTTTGGACTTGTTGTATAGGAAAACCTCGCTATCATCTTGTGGGAGCTTGTAATACGCTAACGACTGCTGAGAATCCAGTGACGTGTTACGGCAAAGGAGGAGTTGATCGCTGATATGCACCCCGCAAAGGGATTCAATCGACCTTTGGATCGCCTGCACGGGGGTCGATCCATCGCATTCAAACTCATAGCTGTGGCCATTCTCAGATATATGAACCAGCAGCTTTCTCCCGGGGACGAACTCGTCCGTAGAAATGGTAGACCTGGAACTCATCTTCCCACCTCCTCCGACAGGCAGAGCCTTATCGAGCGGAAACCTAACTAAAAACTCCAACCTTAAACAAAATTATGCCAAGCAAAGCAGAATTCAAAAACCCTTTTGGCAAAAGAAGGCAAAAAAAAAAAAACTCCAAAACCCTAACTTTCTCAAACCCGACAGCAAAATCGTGAGACAATCGCAAATGACAACGATTCAAGGAGAAATACAAGTTCAAAATCCACACGCCTAGTACCGCAAGGAAACAAAGAGACGACTTGAAGAATTTTCCCGATCCGTCGGGCAAGAAAGGGAGGTGTATGACAAGATTCCTCCAACAAACGGCCAAAAGAAGAAATTTTGGTAGATTTCCGAACAAAAACGCGACGGTGAGGAGGACCAAAGGGGTAGAGGAAAAGAGGAAGTCCGTTAGGAAAACGAATTAACTTGTGTATAAGAAAGAGAGAAAATCCAATAAGCAATCGAGCACGGAAGAGAAACCCTAAATACGTTTATTTAATTCCTAAGAAAGTTGAGAAGGCGAAGGGTTAGGAAACTTCTGCGGCAAGAAACGAGGCTTCGTCACCCATGGGAGAAGAAGGCGCTCGCCCATTCCCCTCCGGGAAGAGGATAAAAAAAGGAAAAGGAAGAATTTTGTCCGATTAAACGGTGAGCTTTTGGTTAGCTATCCTTATAATTGTCCCAAATTATCGCATCTATATTGAAATAGTAATACCCTAAATTTGCATTCATAGCAACATAATTATCCTAATTTAGTAATTTCAAATCTTTTCCATAAAATTATTAATTAATTATGTATTTATATATTTAGAATTATTTCTAAGTTTTTTTATAGCATCTTTTTAATTTCTAAGTATTCTAATATCATGACTCAATATAAATTAAATTTAAAATTTTTACTAACAATCAAAATTAAGTTGCTCAATATAAGTATATTGGGCATCTATAATTTTGATAAAATTTCACTATATTTATTTGGATATCTCTATAGTTATTAAACTCATTTTGAATGAATAATAACTCATTAATATTTAATGCAAGATGATTGTTCAAGATCATAACAAAACTAAAATAAATATGGAGTATTTCCTTTTTTCATTAATAAAATTAATGGATTATTGTACATGTATTTATAATGGCTATTATTTTTTTGGGAGGAACTATAGAAGGCGGTGTTATAATGAAAAAAGATGATGATATAAGGGTGTATTTATGAAAATATGCATTTACTATAGAGTTTTGATGTAAGAGGATGTTCTGGTGTTGAATGAACATGGAGTCGTAAAAGGCTTAAACTTTTAAATATATGATATGTGCTAAATATTTGAGAGTCATAAGGGCTTATTTTTTATATGCTAGCAGATTGAGTCATAAGAGAATGAATTTTGATATGTATTTATAATGGGATGTATAAGGGCCTAAAAAATGACTACTTTTTGCTCTAATATATGAAGTACTTATTTATTTATTTTTATATACAGTTTGCTTTATTTCAATTATATGTGATTAAGATTGTGCCCAATACGATACATTTCTTATGAACTATGTTAAGTTCAATTTAATGCATAATAAGTGAATTATTGAAAATTTAGATCGATGAGTGTGAGTTATTGAGCTATGGTTGTTCAGACCTATTATGTACTCTGTTTTAGGTCTGGGGAAAGTGAAAGAGCTAGTTGAGTAGATAAGGATTCATGATTTAATTTATCTTAGCTAATAGAGATTTTTTTTTTAATTTTTGGTACAATCATGATGTAACGCCCAGTGATTAAATTTTGAAAGAATTGTTTATTTTAATCTCTTAATTAATCAATGAGAGCTTCTATGAATTCATCAATAAAAATCAATCCAACGGAAGTAATTAAAAAGTATATACATCAAAATATAAAACTATATTTTTCTCTCAAAATTTATGCATAACAGCCAAGAGTTTAATCCATACATTCATTAGTCTATCTTTTATCTCTTGAGTATAAAATAATAAAAGTAAAGAAAATGCAAAAATAAAATAAAACTAGAATCCTTGATCCATCCTCACTCCACTGGGTCATGACCACTTCCTGAAAATATGTAAAACCACTAAGTGAGGTAACAACTTAGTAGGTTCCTAGAATTTATAACTGAAATCAATGTAATACATTAGAAATAATATGCATGTAATCATTCAGTCAATATAAGTATGAACATATAATTAAAAATATATATATAATAATCAATGAAACAATAATGTATCATATGATTAGTAAACATCAATACAACTATATATCTTAAGAGGAGTGATTAATAATCAATAATTATACACAAGGTGTCACTAAACTTTATCATATATATACCCATTAATTATAGAACAATTTATATCTATCTTAGTTCATAAAATATGTATACTTGTCATATTCATATGCATATCGTACAATATCGATACTATGCATATATTCATTTAAGCACAATAAGAAAGATAAGACATCCAACTATCTGTGGCATTTTTCCTATATTCAATCATGTATGTCAACTCTATAGGAATCAGTCTTAATCATATTAGTCTAGTTTTCAAGAATCAAACATATCACAAATCATTTAGGTCGGTGTCTTTGATATCAAAAGTAATCACTTCCTACCTATCAACATATCATACAATATCAACATGTCTCTTCATGTCTCCATTCTCATGTCATTTTGGATTACACTACAAAGCTTATTTTAAAGGAAAGCTTGTTGGCTCACCCTCTTATACATGGTAACATATCTAAAATAAATCTGAATTAGTCAATCATTTATGACCAACCTTTCTTACATACACACATTTCACAACATATATCTCATAATAAATAAGTGATATTATGCTTAATATTTAGCTCATTGCATCAATCTAGTACATATAAAATGTACATATGAATCATGATTATATATTCATAAGAAAAATCAATATACTTATGTTCACATATATATAACCACAATGAATAAATTATATCAAGTATGCATGCAATACTCTGATATTATAAGATTTTGATAATTTTTTAAACCAATTTTCATATTTATCTAAATTTCTCAAATTAGGATATTTCCTTAAAATACAAAAATACATAGTGAAATTTTAATCTATTCTTGTTAATATGTGTAGAATTATTAAAACTATAAGTTACTAAAAGTTTTATGGTAGGCATTTAATACAAAAATGAGATATAATAACTTTTGTAAATTCTAACCAAATAAAAATTAAGAAAACATAAAAAATATAAAATCACTAAAATTAGAGGTAGGGTAACAGTAACCTACCTTGAGATGAACACTTTTTTTAGTTTAAATGACAAGCAAAATGACTCTTAGACATCTAAATCTTAGATTCTCTCTCCTCTCCTTTCTCTTTTTCTTCTTATTTTCCTTCTTCTCTTCTTTGGTTTGGGGAAAATGAAATGAAATGTCATGTATGAAGATTTTTTAGTGGAATTTGATTTTTATAATAAAACAAGCTAAAGGGTATATTGATAAGTATGCTAATTGTTTAGATTTTAACATAAAATTCATAAAATTTATTTTGTATCTTCAAATTGAGGGATTAAAAAATTATGAAAAAATATACATAAAATAGCCCAGTATGTCGAGAATGCTATGATGAAATCGGTTTAAAATACATACCTAACCCTAGAAAATCCACTTATACCGACATGTGTCAATTTTTTAAGGAATTATAATAAAATAATAAGTTTCTTGCTTTCATATCTACACTATCCATATAATTAGAAAAAAATTACTATAATTAGAGCACATTAATATCTATGATATGGCAAATATGATTTAAAAATTAGACTTATAATGACTTTTAAAATATTATTTTGTTTGAGTAAGTTGACAATGCCACCTCTGTGGGCTCTTGGCCCTCCCTTGCATGTGTCTTAGTTGAGTTTGATATTGCCAAAAAGTATACGAACAAAGTCTGGCTAGGACCTAAAAATTTAACGTACATTCAGATGATTGAGATAGAAGAATTTCTATCATTTTGTGTTTCTTGTAAATGCATTGGTTATATTAAGGGTGAATGTCGTCCCTAGTCTTTTGTCCCACCGGTTATTTTGACTATTACTTCTAATCCTCCTACGTCTAAGGGGAATGTTACTGGGAATGCTACTGTTATATTGGAAATGGTTGTTTTAGTTGGAAATGTTATTACTAACACATATAATATTGGTAATCCTTTCCCTTTTTTATGTCCTATTTCCTCTATTAATGGAGTGTTGGTTAATGGGTATAATGGTGGTGTTTTTAGTGTTGCTTCTGATCTTGGGGTGGTGGTGTCTGGGATTGATGTTCAGGTGATAGTGAATTTTAGTGGCCTTTCTGATGTTGTTGGTGCTACTGATGGGGGGTTCAGGTTGATCCTGCTGTGGTGGGAGTTCTTTCGTTGGTCTCTAATTGCCATGTGGCTTCCTCATGTGTCAATAATGAGGGTATTTCTGAGGATTTGAATCATGAATCTTGTATAATTAGTTTGATTGTTAGCCCTACTATGTCTCCCATTCTGAATTCTGATGGTTTTTCTAGTTCTTTGGAACCTGCTGGTTGTGATGCTTCTAGTCAGTCAGTTGGTTTGGTTTCTGATGTCCCAATTGAGAGTGATGTTGCTTTGGTTGATTTGGGTGTTTAGCCCCCTTGATCTTGATAAGGTGGTTGAGGATGCTATAAATAATCCCTTTGTTCACCCGACTGCTTGTATTGGGAATGAGCCATTTGTTGACATTCTGATTATGTTTATCTCTTCTAATGACTTGAAATATCAATTAGCTTCTAATTTAACTTGTGAGGATCAATCAGATTGGCTAGCTAGATGGGCACTTCCCCTCGCTATGTGGGAATGCTGGGGATGATTTAGATGGTTCGAATGATGTCTTTGATGAGATGTGTAGTCTAAATGTGAGTCGAAATATTCAAAAATATTTTTCTCATGGTGGTGGTAAACGTCGGTGGTGAAAATTTAAAAAAAAAAATTAATTTGATATTTTCTCTGCTTTTTGGTCCCTCGGCCTTTCCTCATGTGTTGAGTGTGGTTGTCTTGGGTGGTTTTATTTGGCCCGGTTGGTCGAGTGACCTGCTTTCCTTTGTTGGTTGGTTTAGCTCGATCATTGGCTTCTTCGGGGGCTCCTGCTTTGTGCAGTTCTGATGGTAATGTGGTTCTAGACATTTTTCTGCTTTAGCCTGTTTTTGTCCTTTTTTCAGGTGATTTTTCCTACTTGCTCTGGCTCTGCTGCTCCTTTGGTTGATTCAATCGTTTGGGCTAGCTTTGGTTTGTTTGTTCATTTTTTTTGTTTAGTTGTAATAGATATAACCAATAGCTTCTAGGTTTTATTTCAAAGGCAGTATTTTTAGTTGAGCTTATGGATATTTAAGCACTTACAATTCTCCTTTTATATTAACCCGTAGGCCCCTACGTGAGTTTTAACCAAAACAAAAAAAGGGTTCAAAGCAATCTAGCCTACTGCTTAGCCAACTATAGGCAAATCACTTATGGCTTGATTATCTAAACACTATGAAAAGACCTGCCTTAGTGATTAGATCATTTGGTTAAGAATCGCCAAATAAATCTAAGATTAAGAGGATATTAGGTTTAGGTTGAACACATGTTAAACTAGGGCTCGTAAGCCAAGCTCAAACAGTCTCATAATCAATTACACTACACAAACAAGTAACTAAACAATGAAAATAAAATTGAATGCATATACCACCAACTATGTCTACCGGCTAGAATTATTAGTGTTAAGCATAGAAAAGGATCTACCTTGAAGCTAGCTAGGGCCAAACCTATTTGAAGAGAAAATAAATTTGAATTTAATATTATATATAATTGGATTATCATTGGGTTCATCCTATGATCTTTTCTACATTCAAAAAATAGTGGATGTATAAAATGTAAAAAAATAAATTTCCATTACAAAAAATTATAAAAAATAGGAAAAAAACAGTCATCAAATTGAATTGTAGCACAGATCTAAAAAATACAACAAAAGAATTTTTCCATACCAATCATAAATAACATGAAATCTCAATTTGATTTTAAGTGGGCCCCACAATTAGATTAAATCACCTTATAGCCATTAAAATTTAAATATTTATAAGAAAATATTCATAAGATTGCTAAGAAAAAAGGACATTAAATAAAACCATAGCCCTATCATTATCTCAGCAGAACAACAAAGAAAAAATTGGCCCTAATATATCAATAAAAAAATAATAATGGTGAAAAACGTGTCAAAATTAGTGTCATATCAAATCAGCTTTTTAAGATTTAACATCAAAATTCGTGCATTTATTCAATAAATTTTGAACTTTTTTTTCTTAGTTATTTAAAGCCCTTCCCATTTGGTACACTTCTTCTGATTTGATAATTATATTCCTTAATTAAGCGATTTGTCATAATATGATGAATAGATATTGAAATTATGAAGGCGACAGCACCATGAAATGGAATAATATTATCAATTTCTCATAATTTCAACGTGCATGTTAGGCGTCAATTATTACAATTATTATTTTATTTTTTTTAATGGTTTAGTTTTGTATGACTATGACCGATTTTAATCTTATAATTCCATAAAAAATTAATTCTTGCATTAGCTCAGATTCAATTTGATAAATAGCTTATGAACTAAGTTTAGATCTTTGAGCTAGTCCTGACTTAGATTTGATTCAACTCGTGAGCTCATGAGCCGGCTTGTTTCACTTAAGATATATTAGACTTTATTAATTATAGAATAAATTTGTTTAAATTTTCAAAATTTTTTGTTTTCTATTTAATTTGTTCTTTTCTATCATATTTTTACTATAATTACTTGAATAAGAATGATATTCTCTTTTTTATAATAAATGATTAGACCCATAAGCTAAATCTAACTAGTTGAATTAAGTTTGAGCTCGAACTCAATTAATCAAGCTTAAATCCAAACTTGGTGTAGCTCGAATTGAGATAGGAGATTGATGAATGGATGTATTAATGTTTAAAAGAATAGAGTGTGTATAGATTTCATCAAAGGAGTTTTTTAATGCCATAAAAATGTTGAATGCGGAGTTTGGCTTTAGATATGAGAATTTGACTAGAAAAGTTGGCGTTCAATGCAAGGAGTAGTTTGATTGAAGGGCAGGGATTAGAGAGGAAAATGTTTGGATTCATGCCCTATAAAATTTGAGAAAATCATAAAAGATTATTTCTAAGATTTCGTTTGGGATGACTTTCTTACTGTTTCATAAAGCAGCTTTTTATTACAAAAATTTTAAGTTTTTAGTAGAAAATTGCTATAAGAAACAGCAAAAAAGCTGTCCCAAACGAAACCTAATCTTTTGATGCGTAAAAGATAACAAAATATTATAAGCAAAGCTCGAAATTAAGAAATTATTCAAACAATATCAAGTTGATAACCTTGAATAAAACAAAAGCTATGTCTATTATTACGTTCTCCGATCGGACCTAGAGGAACGTCCGGTCGGAAGTCAAATCGCGCCAAAAAATGAGAAATACCGAGAAAATACCGAGCAATACAAAACAATAACGAGGAATACCATCATGTGAAGACCTAATACCGAGTTATACCGAGCAATACCGAGTTATACAAAGGTATAACTCGTTATTGGTCTTCGCAGAACGGTATTCCTCGTTATTATTAAATAATACCTAGCAATACCGAGCAAATACCGAGTTTTTTCGCTGGATTTTGCCTCCGACCGGACCTTCCTCTATGTCCTTATACCGGACCTAATAAAAGTTCCATTTATAGTGGCAACTCATGTTATAAAATTGTTAGCTTTCTAGGCACAAAGGAGCCACTTATAACCTATAATTTAATAATTACAAGAACAGGGCATTCACCATGTACATTTACCATAATTTTTATGCTATAATTTTAAAATTAACATTTTAACTTCTATTAAACTTCTAGTAATCTGATTGTGACAAACACAAATATATAGATATTTGTATTTATTATTCAAATAATAGATATTATTTTTTATAAATAAACAAAATTTAGATATCATATATGTAATATCAAACATATTCAAAGACAAAATAACAATAAAACAAACAAAAAATAAATAAATAAATTATTATTTGAATTTTATGATTAAATAACTACCCAATGATTTAGATTAAGGGTTAGAAAAGTATGATATAAACTTTCACTTTACGAAACTTAAGGCTTCATTTGGGTGACTTAAATGTTTTTTAAAATAATTTTTTAGTACAAAAATTTTATACTAAAAATTTACTTTAAAAAATGGTAAAAAATCATCTAATCTTTTTGAAAAATAATAATGGCAGCGAAAATTTTGAGGCAATTCCGCTTGATTAATTGAGAAACTCTAACCACTTATTTATTAAAATGTTATGGCTCCAACGAATGTGGACAACGAAGCCATTTTCTCCCTCGCCATGCAAAAATACAGCCAAAAACACGAGTGAGATGGCTACCCCACCAGGGAATATTTTGTCACATAAACGTATTAATAGTGGACACCACAGAAAAAATCTATCTCAAATCCCACAAAATAAAAACAAAAACAATAATAACCGATTAAGACAATTCTCAACACAGCCTTATATTGGGTACCCATACCCACACCCACACCCACACCCACCCATGTGTACCATATCCAATGGATATGGATACGCCTATGACCTTGTGAGTGAGTATGGATGGGTACTCAACATCGGGGGATAAATTGATTTACATTGCTAATCATCATATATCTTATATTACTGCAATCCTCGCTACGTAGTGTGCAACACTTAACCACGCTGCGACTACGGTAAATTCTGATATGCGGCTTGAAGGTTTGCTATCAGAGCAAAGGGCAACAAGCCTCAAGGCCATCAATCTGTGGGTGAGTATAGGTGGATAGGGCAACCCAAAAGTCATCATGAGTGGGCGAAGCCCTTTCGAGTAAAGTATGGGTACCCAATTAGGACCCCATGTAGAGCTTTGATTCTCAAACTTTCTTACTGTTTTCCGGTATAAAAATTTATAATTTAAAAACAAAATTATCCTAAAAATCATTGTGAGAACTATTATAATATTCATAGAAGCCACCACTTAGATAAGCTTGATATATTTCACACGTTGATCTTATTTGTATTTTATTTACTCTTCGATGATTTGAATTAGCTGTCATCCTAATTCACCAACCTCGCACATGCTGCTTGCCTGCTTTCAGACAAAACACAAAGAACTCGAGGCTACACGTGAGTCAACCTTATGATTTGACGCTTAATTGATAATATCTTTTTAGGCAAGTTATGAGATTTGAGCTTCAACAGTTTCAGGCAAACTATTATGTGCGGAGTCCGGATTTTGTCCAAAGATAAATAAAAATATGTTACATCACTTCAAAAATATACCGCGCTTAGTACTGTCGATACCAAACAATACCCAGCAACGGTACACTCAATACTACGCTCGATACCAAACAGTACCAGATGATTCTCCCATATGCTGTCCGCACAGAATAATCTCTCAAACTTTCCATCTGTAAACCAATGAGTCACACTAATCAATCCCATGGAGTGATAATATGACTATAACATGCTCACCTTAATTGGCGTGTGAGTTCTCATTATTTCTTTTTTTTTTTAGAAAAATTAAAATGATCTCCAACTATATTAAAGAATCACTTTGATATCTTAAATTTTTAAAAAATAAATTAAAATAATTTTATAATGAGAGTATTTTAATTCATCTTTTAAAAAAAATAAAGATATCAAACTAATATTTTAATAGTTAAAGACTATTTTTTCCCTAATAAACTGCTTTTTGTATAGCTTTTAAAAAAATTAATTTCTCCGCATTGTATTTTATTTACTCTTCGATGATTTGAATTAGCTGTCATCCTAATTCACCAACCTCGCACATGCTGCTTGCCTGCTTTCAGACAAAACACAGAGAACTCGAGGCTACACGTGAGTCAACCTCATGATTTGACGGTTAATAGATAATATTTTTTTAGGCAAAAGAGGACTTTCAGGCAAATTATTATGTGCAGAGTCTGAATAAAAATATATCGCATCACGTCAAAAATATATCGTTCTCGATACCGAGCAACAGTACACTCGATACCAAATGATACCAGATGATTCTCCCGTATGTTGTCCGCACAGAATAATCTCTCAAACTTTCCATCTGTAAACCAATGCGTCACACTAATCAATCCCATGGAATGATAATATGACTATAAAATGCTCATCCTTAATTAATTGGCATGAGAAATTAAAAATTTCTAATAATATTAAAGAATCATTTTAATACTTTAAATCCTTCAAAAATAAATTAAAATAAACTTATTGTGAGACTTTATCAATTCATCTTTAAAGAATTAAGAGATCAAACAACTATTTTAATATAGCTAAGGACTATTTTTTCCTAATAAACTGCTTTTTCTATAGCTTTTAAAAAAAATTAATTTCTCCACAACAATTTTACCGCCATTCCAATGTCTATTTTTGTTTGATCGTTCGCAATGATTGAATTGAGAATGGGCAAGATAATAATGCTAAAAGATAGATCAAAGAAATACATTTGGAATATCAAACATAATATTCATCTGTATAAGGAGAAACATTAGGTAACCAACCTTATATTACAATTTCAAAATACAAAAAAATAAAGAGACCCACAAGTCAACCTGTTGAATCTAAGTTTGTCTGCTGCTATTATGTTAATTTTACAGGGACTTCAGCAAGTAAGTAATGACAACTTAGGCTTCATTTGCAACAGCTTGCTTATTACTTTTTAAAACAGCTTCCTATTATAATTTTTTTTTGAGCGAATAAGAAATTTTTATACTAAAAAGCTGTTTTAGAAAGCAGTAAACAAACCGTCCCAAACAAATCTTTAAAGGAACTAGTGGAAGTTTTTGTAAACACTCAGCAGCTCCAATGAGAACTTGGTGCACTATTTATATTATTTCTCTTGTTGAGTGACAAATAAATCATACAGAAGAAACATTAAGTGCTAGAACAATTTGGGGTTGCTAGGTCTACTAAAAAATAAAAGGTTTGATCAGAAGAGATCTAACCACTTGCCTCATATGCTTGTGTCGATTTGATTGCTAAACAATATTGTACATTGCTTCTTTTGAATACTGCAGTGAGCATGTCCAGCATGACTTTGAGATATTCTGCTATCTTGTGAAGGAGTTTGGTTGGTGAAAAAAAAAAAAATACTTGAATTATGCAAGCAGAAGAGACCAGAGAATTGCAGATCACCGCCTCTCATAAATACAATCTATTAGTTGAAAAAATAAGGAGATTCAAGAACTTTTCGAAGGTCAAAATCGCCTCGGTCGGGGAGGGGAGGAAAAGTTAACGTTGGAAAGGATGTTTCAAAACTCTCAAGCAACTGCAAAGATGCAAAATTTCAAATAAATTACTAAGAATCTATCGTAAAAGATTTTTTTTTTTTTATTTTAATGTTCTGAATGAAATTTAAATATTATATCTGGAAACTAAATGTAAATTAGAACCATATATAATAGAGAAAGGAAAATGAAGATCATTCAAGGTAGGATCTGCTCACATTTTCGAGGATAGGAATGTTGTAAAGCTCCACAAACTGTTCTCTTAGTATTTGATTCATTCTGTTCACGTCGCACGCATGCGTCCAGAAAGAATCATGGACCCCTGCAGCCAAACGTTCAAACCTTTCAAATCTGACAGATTAAACACATCCTAGTATTCATAATTCAGTTTCAACACAAAGAGAGATTTACTAAGAGATTAGCTGTATCTTGAAATGAAAGCCTTACTAGAAGAAAGTTGTTCACTTTCCATTGAATACTATACTATCTACAAAAATTTAGGCATCTTTTGATATGCTAGTTTTGTTCTGCTGCTCCTAGTTACAATTCAAAGAAAGCGGTGCATTCTGAATTACACAATGCAGCCGGGGATAACAAGAAAATATGTTACATCGGTTAAAACTCTCCTGTTCATTTTATTAACATTCTAAATTGTCCCCTTCTCTTATCCTCTCCTAATACTTCAAGTAATTCTTCCTAGATTCCATAGCAGGTAGTAGCAGAAAACAACGATCCTAAACTTAAACTAAGAAATTAAGCATAGCTTCTCTTTCATACTGACTTTTCCCTCCAAAAAAAGTTAATTCATTGTAAACATAAAAAGGGAAAGTATTTTTTTTTTAAGTGTAAGGTTTCGTTTGGAATGTCTTTCTTACTGCTTCTTAAAGCAGCTTCCTGCTTCCTGGGAAGCTGCTTTAAGAAGCAGTAAGAAAGCCGTCCCAAACAAAGCTTAAGAGAACAAGAGAGAGCATTTGAACTCGTTGTGCTTATTTAATCATTTCTTCTCCACTTGATTTCTCCCTTTCGCAACCTAAACTAAAAGAACTGAAATTGCTACCATAAATAAAATTACATGCCTCACAATTCCTATATTTATAGATGAAAAAATAAGAACAAATTGCTAATAAATTTAATGACACAGACTAAAATAATTCTATTAATATTCATAATAAAATAAAATTCAAAATTTACATCTCCATCTCGATCACGCTGACCTCTCCATCTGAGCTATTGCTCCCATGTAAAGTTACCATGATAAAGAATATAAAAGAACTTGGCAAGGGAGTTAATTTACTTGGATAAAGAATATAAAAACTGGAGAAATTAGTAATTTTGGATCGAAGTTCCAGAAGAGGTTAATTTAATATTATGTTTTACCTACAGTATACCTAAAAGCAGTGCAGACAGTGTCGTAGATCCATCACAAGGACATTCAATTATATTTTCGTCAACTATATGGCCCATAACCATAAGCACGAAACGAATGTATTGGCATTTCAAAAAAAATAAGGGTAAAATCAGATATGAGAAGGATTCACAAATCTGATAAACGTAAGGAACCTATACAAAATAGTTTTTGATAAATAACAAATCTTCTCTAAGAAACCAGACCAAAATGGTTAAATAAGAGATATCCGTCAACTTAATGTTTATTATTAGACAATTATTTCATAGAATATTAAACAATTTCACTAAAACCCGAAAATGCTATTTTAGACCTCGCACGTTTTTCAAAGCGCCGCGATGAGTTTTAAGTGAAAATTTTGAAGCTGTCGGATTTCGACGGGAATATTTTTATAAAATCCTATGCAAAATTCTGATCGTTTTAATATATAGAACTCATATGTAATTTCGCATAATTTAAGAATTAAAATTCGTGAAAGTTTGAAAATGCCTAGAATGCCCTTAAGTAGTGTTAAAACACAAATGGTTTAAGTGAGGGTAGTTTGGACTTTAGGCAAATGAAATGAGGCTCCCACTCTAAATAGGGGACCGAAATATTTCGGTCCCCCATTCGTTCCTAGCGCCCGAACCGAGCAAAGAAAGGGGGAGACGCGGACGGACAAGGCGGCGGGGGAGCTTCGGGCGGCGGCTCCGACGACCTTTTCCGGCGAGGAATCTTGGGGAAATTGAAGAGGAAGATAAGGGAAGTCAAAGGTATGCATTGGAATATATTTTTCCCCTCTCTTTCTCAAGATTTTTGGAAAGGAAAATTTTAGGGTTTCTTTCCAGAAATGGTTTTCTTTCAAAATACCTTCACAAAGATGTTTCCTAATGATTTTTGAAAGATAACTATGGAATTTGATTTAAGTTTTATAAGAATAAATTGTGTTTTGTAAATTAGAGTTTTGTGGAAATGAGAGTTTTCTTTGAGATAAACTTAGAGAAAAGTAATGTGATGTTTTTAAAACCCTTATGTGAGTTGCTTTTATAAAAATATGGATTTTTGAAATCTAGGATTTATCCGATTTTGTTTTCCTATCAAAATGCCTTTGTAGAAAAGTTTCTATTTGAGATTAGGAACTTTTTTTGGGAAGACGGAATTCTTTTTGGGAGATATTTTGCATGCCCTAATAGTTGGGGTTTTCCAAAAGCTAGAGTTAGGATGAAATCCTAATTCTAGTGAAGATAAAGTGGATTTAGCATGGCTTAAGTGAGGGGTTTTTATGGAAAAACCAATGCTTGATGTGTTGATTAGCTACATGCTTTGTCTAGGGTTTTTCTTTTAAGGTTTGAGGGAGGAAACTTATGCTTACACATTATGTTTTGTCATTTGTAGTGTTTGATTTCATAAGAGGAAAAAGGGGTGTAAGGATTTTTGGAAGTTCGCATTGTGGTGCACGGATTAAGGTAGGTGGAATGGAATTTCTTATAAATTTAGACAACTCTTATTTCATTGCAATTACATTGAAATGACAAATTCTTTTATGCTCATTATGAACTTTTATAACTCATGTTCCCTTGTAAGTTTATAGACACTTAAAGTAAATACAAAGGTTCTCTTTATACAAATGTGCAACACATGAATGAATCCCATGCTCATTTCTTTACTCTTACTATACATGTCTTCCCTCTTTACATGCAAAAGCACATATAAGCATATCAAGCATGCATATCCCTAAGGAAACATACACTTGATTAGTTTATGAATGGTTTACATAAAACATCTCTTATGGTTATATATATAATAAGTGTATGTGCATGTTAACGCGGGAGTATCACATGGTAAATGAGGCTCTTATGAGCCATGGTAAAGGAAGCTCTTATGAGCCATGGTAAATGATGGTTCCTACGAACCAATGGTAAAGGAAAATGACCAAATTTTATGTACCTGATCAGTACAAGTGATACTCCTGAGAAAGGTGATATATTTACATGTTAAACTATTATAAACATTTCATATTCATGTTATGCATTTGAGACTATCATGTGAGGCAAAATGTTAAAGGAAAAAATGAAAATGTTATGAAGGGAAAAAGCACTTGAAAGTTGAGGTAAAGGTATGCATTTCCTCTAAGCAAAGTTTCTTTATGTTGATGTTTCTTTTGTTAAAATATCCAAGCATGATTTGGTTTTCTTTTATTGGCTTTAAATTCATTTGAATTCCATTCACACCTATTGAGTGTATGACACACCCTCGTTGTGGGAACACTTTTCAGGAGGATCTAGGAAAGGATAGATGGCAGACCAACCACCGCGCACTTACCGTCGTAGGGAGACGACGGGCGGCAGGTTCTTTTGAGTTTTGATATTTTTGTATAGAAGGTCTAGAAATGTTAAGTAAGAAAAAAAAAAGGATTTTCGATCCCCTTTTATATTTTGTAAACTTAATGTTAAATTCATCTATTGGTGTTTTGGAATGAAAGAAAAGAAAAGTTTATGTTTGGAGATTTTGTAGTGGCTCTTTTCTTATGTTTGATACAATGTTGGAGATATGTTAATTGTTTATTGTGAAGTTCCTTTTATCTTCATCCTGTCCGACCTCTGTTCTCGCCTCGCCCTTGCGAGTTAACCGGGCCGGGTAGTGACAATTTCAGATAAAGCTTATTGAAGCATTATGATTACGTTCATGTCAAAAGAAAGGCTTTCAAAGTTGCGTATCAAGGAATTCAGATTTGACCTGCAAACTTTAAGCCAGAATTCCTGCAGGAAATAGCTGTCATCATCATATGAGAACCATCAAGAGAATGCACGAAATTCGGAGGAAAAGCTGTCTTTTGCTGCTTAGCTGCAACCTGAAGAAAGCAAAAGCAAGCTCAAGACTAGCACATAATAGACAAAAGATGTGTAGCATGGATCATTAGAGAATAGAGACGCACCAAGCATCCATCCCTTTTTAAAGCCAAAACCTGAAGAGATGTTCTTATCTGCAAACATCAAGGGAAAAAATGATGAGTTAGCAGAAATGTTGAAGAACCAAGAAATGTTGAAGAACCGTATTGAGATACCCAATTATTTTGTGTCCAGATAAAAAAATAAAATTACAATATTGTAGGAGATATCAAGACAAATGTTTAAAACTAGAGGACATATAAACTTTTTTGGAGTAAAAAATACTTTTCAATGTTATTTTATATTTTTATTTAAATATCTTATAATTTTAAGCAGCCAACCCCATCTAGTGAGATAAATACTTGATGATGATGATGATGTTGTTGTTACATTTAAGCATTTTCATTTAATTTTATTATTCTCCTTTTCTCATGTTATAAAATATATCAAAAAATCATGATACATTTTATTTTTTCAAATGCGAGGGACTTGCTCACCCCACAAGGATCATTTTGAAACCCACGATAAGTGACGAGAAGTGCAGCTTCTACCGATAAATCAAACTTTGAAACACTTCATTTAAATTCTTTAAGATAGTCCATTGGATTATTCTAAGCATTTTGAGGTTTGTACGGCCTTTTTCATCCTTAGTAGGAAAGTTATCTGAACCCAACAAGTGTGAAAAAAGGAAATTTTAAAAAGAAAAAATTTAAGGCACCAAACTAATATATAATCATTCACCAAACCACGTAAAAAACAAAAGCTTATCAAATATGGCTATAACCAAAATGAAAGGTTCCTTTTTTCTCCCTTGAAATTCAGTTCAAAATGAGTTTTAAGTGATCGGAGAAGTTTCAGCCATGAATCATACAAGTAATAAATTGCATATAAACTGGGGAAAAAAATTAGAAAACTGTCATTAGAAACTTGCGCATAAATTTTTTGGGCAAGCTTGCTTTTCTCAATGATTTTAGTGACTCGGTAAAACCAATCTGACTCACAAGATGTCTTTCAGAATTTCTGTAAGGCTGAACAACAGGCAATCCAAGGGGAGTAGTCCACGTTACTGGTTGATTCTCAGAAGCAATAATCTGTTTAGGTATAAAATAACATCAATAAGTTAGTGCAAGTGAATAAATTAACTTCAGACATCACACTGACCTTTCACTAATAGTAGAACATTTAAACGCGTAATTGAGATTGTATTTTACAATTGTAAAAAAATTTAAGTTGAACCAACTATATAATGATAAATATGATCTCAAATGAGAGGAAGGTTGGGAAAGCGGTTCTAACTTAGAGTTTAGTAAGAAAATTTCTTTAAGTTTTCTCCATTGGATTTGGATGTTTATGGAACTAAACATAGGCCAACTATTCATATAGACCATTATGAAATCTATAGTTTCAACTAAATCAACTTTTTTTGGGAGATTTACATACATAACACTCAAAGCTTTCCCATTTACATATTTAAAACCTACAATTCAATATTTAGGTAATCCAATACCTTTCTTAACTCTGTTAGCCTTGCCATCCTTTTCCCTAAGTCAGTCTCATGAATAAATGTTGTAGCAGATATCTCTGCTGGATTTCCTTTTCACTTTGTTAGTCTCATTGATGTATTTCCCTAGAGAGCTCCATCACGACTTCCTCATGATTCATCCAGGAAGTTTTCAGGATTTAAAGAGGTGAAGTTACAACATGTTGGCGTCTTGTTTACACCAACTATTCACCTCGCGCACGTTTGCTCCCCAAACAACGTGACTACACGCGACACAACCACCTCTCACGTAGCTCCCCTCATAACAATAAAACTCCCAGATGAACCACTCGCCCTTTCATTCAAACTCAACCGAACGCAAGGAAGTCGAAACCCCCAGCCTGCTTGCTCTCGCTCGACTCCTCTACTTGTGCCCGCGCCTCCGGGTCGACCCGCCTTCGTCCTTCTTGATCTTTTGCACCTTTGTTGTACCGTCCAGCATAAGCCCGTAGGCGCCGATCCGATCCCAGCCACAGCCCGATCAACCTCCTAATCCGACTCCTTCCCGCTCACAAGAAACCTAGACCGATCAAACTGTGACTTCGTCCCGATCTTACTGATCTGCATCGCTCGTCAGGAATTCAACTACGCCCGACCCGACTCCTTCAGCCAACCTCGTCGCCAACCCTCCGTCCCGCACGATCCAAGCCCACCATCCCGATCTCTTGCACCCGATCGGCCAACGATGACCTTTCGACCCCAATGACATCCGTAATCCCTTGCTCCTATAGAACCGACCATCTTCTATCTCCTATCCCGTGAGTATGCAAGAGTGTTTGTATAAAAAAAGGAAAAAAAAAGGTGTCGAGCAATTGAAGAGTCTTTGAGCCATGAATAATCATCATGAAGCCCTCACGCCATCGTATCTTCGATCTAGCCGGGCGAATTGAAAGGCAAGTGACTTTCCTACCTCCCTTCACGAGAAGGGTATGCCGGGAGGCTGCCGAAATTTTGAATGGCAAGGGACCCTCACACAATTAATTTGTCACTTTAAATAATTATATATATATATATATATAATACAGTTAATTATGTATAGTTTTAATTAATATAAAAGAGAACCACACCTAGTAGCTTAAAGAAACAAGCATAAACTGAAATTTAATATGAATGTTCCAAGTGTTTAATCTTTTTTTGGGGTGACGTTATAATTCTTCTCTTTTGGAGGACTAATCTTTCAAGGATTCAAACACTCTATAATCAAACCAGCCACATTTGTGTACTACAACCTCTTCCAAGCCAAAGGACAACAGTTACAAATACAAATCCATTCTTAGCCACATATATACTCTTCCTTGTATTAGATCTACTCTTATGAGCCAAAGGACTACACTTCCAAAGCATGGATCCATTCTTTTAAGCCAAAGGACTAATTCTCCAAAATACATATTCACACTAAATTCTATAATAATTGTGTATGGAGATGGACGAAGGACAAGTGAAATGAAAAAGTAGTATATTGAGTTTCAGCACATGGGCATTAACCTTGATCTGACTACATTCAATATTTTAATTAATTCATATGGTAAGGCTGGAAAGTATGAGAAAATGAACAAAGTTATTAATTTTATGAAGAGAATGTATTTTTCTCCCAACATAATTACATTCAATACATTGCTTGAATGTTTTTGGAGAGCAGAAAAGGTTGGTATGATGGAGTATTATTTTAAGTTAATAAAAACTCAATGAATCAAACCAAACTTCAATACTTACGGTGCACTTGTTAGTGGGTACGCCAAAGCAGAGCTTGTGGAGAAGGTTCCTTTCTTCATTAGAGAAATAGAAATCCCTGAACTGGTGTTGTTCAAGATACTCCTTTCTTAAACACACATCAATGCATATGGGCAACCTAGAGATATTGATGTAATGAAAGAAATGTCCTTGCTCATGAAGGAAAATAAATGTAAGCTTGATTATATCATCCTCACCACAATGATAAAAACACATAATAGCATAAGCATGGATGCAGAGGCCCAAGAGTTGAAGGATAAGATGCTTAAATTGAAAAGTGAAATCGTGGTTAATGGAGTGATACCACAGAATTATAAAATCCATACATGGAGAGGGATAATGAATGAAAGATGATTACCCTGAAAGGTCAATCATATAAAGAACTAGGCCGTGGAAACATTTTGAAATTGTCAATCCTAGAAGGCATAAGCAATGTATCATCGCTAAGAGAGTTGGCCCGACATTGTATATCCCTTCCCATTAAAGAGTCTTGGGTCGTCGTCAATAAGTTGTTAGAGGAAAAATTCAAATGGTTTCCATTAAACTGTGGAAGTAAGGTTTCCACCCATTTTGCTTGAAGCAATTTTAGATTCCACATGTACTCAGATCATTATATCAAGCTTAAATACGAGATCTGAGAATAGCTCCGATCTATACGCTAAAATATATTCCACTTGATATTTATGTCAATCTCCTAAATGCGAGATCTGAGACTATTTTGCGGATTTATTTAAAGTGATTGCAAAATCACACCGATGATGCTCATGTTGACAAAAAATCTCAACTGGAGAAGACCCTATCTTTCAAAATACTCAAACCAATGCAAAATACAAAAAATATTTAAAGTGAAAATAAAGTTACCCCGATAATGGTTGCGTTGAATGTAAAACTCAACCGAAAGAGTCAATTCTTAAAGCCTATTAAAATTTCAAAATCTAATATATACTAAATTTTAAACATTTAAATGAAAATTTAATCAACAAAAACTTTAAACTAAAAACCATCCACACTTCGCAACAGTTTGGCAAGGATGATGAATTGAAGAATCACTTCAGCTCATAAAGAGTCGATGCCTTGTGGAATGTATCACTACAATTCATTCTCAGCTGATTCATCACAACAAGGACTTGGCACGTGCCCTTTGATCAAGTGGTTGTGCTGCAAAATGGAACCACAATATTACGATCAAAGCTCAAGTGTTCTCTAATGGTTAAAAACCCCTTAAGTAATGAATTATAAAGTGCACTCTATAAGATATAAAACCCACTATTAGCTAAGGTTGACTTAAATTTATCACCTTAGACAAACATCAACCCGAGGTTTATGAGATATTCTTGGACAAAACAACCTATGGATGCCTACAAGGTTCCTTCTGTTAGGTTGAGTCGACTACCTCCTCTGACTAAACAAACCAGCGACCATAACAACTCGATATGACGAAACCATGGGATCTTGATCAGGCCGGTCATCATTCCCCCATCACCCGCTTTAATTTTATGGTGATAAATTTCAAATCATGAAGTCAAAAATTCATAACCAAATTCAAACCCTAAAAGTGTTGCTACTATACGCTACGTAATGATTAGACCTATTTAATACAACAACATCAAGCCTGTGTCCCACTACGTGTGGTCGGCTGCATGAATCCTTTTTTTGTCATTGTGTTCTGTTAAAAGTCAAATTCTCATTTAAATCTAATAAAGAAAGATCATTTCTAATATTTTATAACCAAGTTTTTTTAGGTCTACCTCTACCTTTCTTAACATAAGTCAAATCTAATACCTCAACTTTTTGAAGCGGGACATTGTAAGGCCTCCGTTTAATGCCACCAAACCATCTAAGGCGACTCTCTCTAATCTTAGCTTCCACTGAAGCTACTCCAACTTTTTCACGTATATGCTCATTTCGTATTCTATCTCAAAGAGTAAAGCCACTCATCCACCTAAGCATCACCGTCTCTGCAACACTTAACTTAGTATTATGCTTCTCTTTTAATGGCCAACATTTGACACCATAAAGTATTACAGGTCTCACCATCATCTTATAGAATTTTCCATTAAGTTTGAAGGGGACTTTTCTATCGCACAACAAGCCCGATGCATTCCTCCATTTCAACCATCCAACTTGAAATGGCTGCACTATCGCCAACGCTACAAATTTCATATTTGATTGTCTGGGAAAATATCCCCCCTCTAATTTATACAACAACAACAACATCAAGCCTTTATCCCACTACGTGGGGTCGGCTACATGAATCATTTTTCTCCATTGTGTCCTATTAAAGGTCAAATTCTCGTTTAAATCTAATAAAGAAAGGTCATTCCTAATATTTTATAACCAAGTCTTTTTAGGTCTGCCTCTACCTTTCTTAACATAAGTAAAA